>NC_056727.1:523040524-523083024 GCF_019279795.1 Protopterus annectens | reverse complement strand
TGTTAAATAAAAAAATAAATAAATAAAACATAAAATAATTTTTACTGTTGTAATCATTATATTTATTTGTTTTCAGCAAGTTATCATGCTGCCTGTCTCAGATGTTTGTCGTATGTCTTGCCTGTTGTCCATAATATTGTCATATAACTTTCTCCTCATTTCAAAAATCATACTTGGTTGCTTTTCATATAAATCCTTAGATGCAGACAATACAATCACTTGTTATGAGCCTTCATATGTTGTTACAAAGCTAATGACCTGGCTGGGTGTCTCTAAGTCTATACAATTGTTCACAAAAGAATACTGCAATCCTGTTTTCAAATAGGACATTTAAGGCCAGGCATTTAAAGCAAGTGTCCATATTTGACATGTGTCAGCCCCTGTGGAAATTGTCATCATATTCATATCAGGCTCTGCTATGATATTCATGGGACTGTTCAGTGTGATAGACATTTGCTTTTCTTTTCTGTTGTGTTTTACAATTAAGCCTGACAGGGCATGGAATTCATGGATGTTCTCCTATCAGACAACAATGACAAGGACATGCCAAGCCACTGCCAGTGTCTTCTGAGGATGACAATGATGATGACAATGACAATGATGAGGAAACTGGATTCACCCCTACCCAAGCCATCATGCTTCACCCCAGAGGGGATGATGACATGAGCAGAATTCAGATGATTATCTGGAGGAGATTCAGGAGGTCATAGATCAAGGACATGATGGGTCTTTCTTTCAGGTTAAAGCATGAGCTATTGTGTGATTCATTCAGGGAAATAGCTCATGAGGTAATTTGGGATTCTCAGCCCTATCAACCTAGTCCCTGCAGTCTGTAAGTATTGCCTGTGTGCACCACTTGTGTTATGCTTCCGTGATTGCCATTTAATTTCTTGGATTGTATATGCACTCTTGTGCATTCATACCATGTATCTGTCATGCTTATGTGTTATCATTGTGTGACATTTACTTCTCTTGCAATGTGTTCATGACCTCATTACCATCGTTGGATACATACTGTCACACAATTGTACTTTTGACATGTGAACATTCACTGACTTACTGTCGATGTGCTGTAGTGATGCTTAAAGGAGTGTCCTCTGCTCATTAACAAACAGGGTGGTTGACATACACCTGTGTTTGTTTATTCGACATTCGCCTGACAGTATAGATGTATGTGCTTGAAATTCTTAGCGTGTTACCTCTGCATGTTCATGTTACATAATTACACATTACTGTGTATGTGTTTTATGCATGCTCAGTTCTGTGGACATCAGCAAACAGTCTGGACATTTAACATACATTTTCCATTTGGTTACATTTATTTCTGTTTGACTTCTATAGCACACTGTGTGCTGTACATGTGCATTTTCAGTGTATCAACTTACCTTGTCCTGATGGGGTCCAGGTTGTCCACTTCCCTTCCACCTTCATATTTTGCTATTATTTTTTGCAGATATGTTTGCCTTTGCTGCAACTACTGATCATTGCCATGTATTAGTTTGACCAGTGAACATGTGCCAAATGTATGGCCATTTTACAATATGGGACATCTGCACACAAGTCACTGGCTACTACTTGCAGTACATTTTCTCATTATACTCAGTGTAGTTTTTTCACATCTATGTGCACAACCTGCTATATTTATTATGCTGTACTGTTATATTTTTGAAAATATTCTTATATGTCATTCGTATGTGTGTGTATCAACCCTGTTCTCATGTACATTCTATTTAGGCCAATGACAGAATGGCAGACATATAAATCCACACCTGTGTGTTGCCTTAGACATGGCATATGTGTGTAACATATACACATTCCATTGTACATTTGTTTGGGTTGTGTACACCTTCTTGTGTATGTAGCTGCCTTTATTGCTCTTCTGCAGTACTTCTGGTTGGCACTGTGCTTGGTTATTTGCCTTTCACATGCATGTTCATAGGTTTGTGTCCTTTGCTGGAGATATCTAGCATTGTTAGACCTGCATCTGCTTATCTGTGATGTTGCTTGGCTTATACCAACACTGCTGATGGACTAATTGGATATATGTTTATTTATCTAATGTGTACTGTGATCTGAATTTATTACCCTAGAACACACATCTACCATTGGTCGTACACACCCAAGTACGCCACACAGTTTGCAATGTTGTAACGTGATAGGATCCAGGATACTACTGAATTTTTAAACATCATTTCTGATATGCAATTGGAACTAGGCTAGATTGTGTATACTTTGGATGTAACAGCATTATATACTAATATACCACATTGGGCTGACCTAATGGCACTGGAATACTGTCTTTACCATATTCCACTATATAGTCCTGGATTCAACACATTTCTATCATGCTTAACTGAACATATAATTAATAAACATGTTTTCTACTTTAATGGTAATTGTTATTTACAGCTGAAGGGTACAGCTATGGGAGCATATTTTGCACTCATTTATTCTGACCTTTTTTATGGGCTACCTGGAGGGACAAATCCTATATGATGTGCATCATAATTTGTTTTTGGATGAGACTGATATATGGAGTTGGTATCTGAATGATTGCTGGAGGGTGTGGCAGTCAGATGTAGATTATTTAACTGAATTTGTTCAATATTTGAATGATAATAAGTGGGACATTCAATTTATGGTACATTATGATGTCAAGATTTCTTTGTTTGTATGTTAATGTAGCTCGTAAACATGATGGAACTTTAGATAGTAGTGTTTGTCGAAAACACCCACAGTTTAACACTTTGTTACATGTTATTATTTGCCACCCCAAACACATTATATTCAATATCCCCAAATCTCAATTTTTATGTGTTCGTAGGATTTGTTCTTCTAATGAAACATTTGTTTCACACAGAAATTATTTGAATACCAGGTATTGTGACAGAGGTTATAACAAGCATCATATAATTGAAACCAGTAATTTGATACATAATTGTGATAGATCTCAATTGCTGAAATAGTAACACAAAGATTTTAGGGCTGAACGTGTTATTAGGTTAGTTATAAATTATGGTTGTAATACTTCGATTTTTATGGATTTAATTCAGAAACATTGGAATATTTTGCTATCAGATGACAAGCTGTGTGATATTTTGACATCAAGATTACTCTTTTCATTTAGAAGGGGCAAAACAGTGAGTATGTTTTTTAATCTGACACAATTGGTGACACTAAGAGAAACTGCACAAAACCAAAATATAAGTGTTTGCTGTAGCTGACTATGAACAGAACACCGGACAATAAAGACTCCTGTGAAAATGCTCTAAAAACAATATAGCCAATAAACTTTATTGTGCTTAAGCGCTTTTGTCCATTAAAACAGGACTTCATCAGAATCAAAGACCTTTGCAACTGAAAACACGTATATACCCATAATGCTATAATCATTAATTAATTAAGCAATGAACTCATACAATATATTTAAAGGGGAAGCATCATTTGGGCAAACTAAAAAAATTAAAGAAACAGTTATACTTTCATTTAAAATCCTATGCACTTAAACATACAAATATGCTATCATATAATATAAGACCTAATAATGATGAATAAAAATACAAACCACTCTAAACATTCTACTATAATTTTTTTTTTAAAACTGTAAAAAACTTTTTTGAACATATTAATCCCTAAGTTCTAGGATTGGTTGTAGGGGAATATTATCATTAATTCCTGCGGGGGGAGGGAGGTGGTATTGAACAACAACTGCCACCTCACTTCTCTTTCTTCTAAAAGTGTTTTTAAATCACCACCCCTCAGTTTGATATTTAACTTCTCTGGTATAGTAAATTTGAAAATAATAATATTAACAATATTAATAAGACTAAAATTTATTTTAAGATTGGCAATTGTGGTATGAGGCACATTATTTATTTGGCTAAATGTATGTCCTGTGTAAATGTATGTCCTGACTGGCTTTTTATGTCAGAAAAACAGACAGAACTCTTAAGAACAGAATATATGTACCAAATTAGGAAACAGAACAGCAACAATGCCTTACTTAGACACTTGATTATAAGTCCGGAATGTCATATTTTCAAATTAAAGCATTATGGGTTTATAAGTGTTTTCAGTTGCAAAGGTCTTAGATTCTGAGAAGTCCTGTTTTAATGGATGAAAGCACTTACTCACAATAAAGTTTTTTTGATATATTGTTTTTAGAATGTTTTTATGGGAGTCTTTATTGTTCAGTGTTCTGTACATAGCCAGCTACAGCAAACACTTATATTTTGGTTTTGTGTATTTTTTAATCATTATAAGAACAAATTTCATTGCAAGAGTCTATATCAAACTATGATTGATGGGGGGTATTGGTTGGTTGTGCCCCTTGTGGTCATTGCACTTTATGTAAATATGTGTTTAAGAATAAACAATTCACTAGCAGTAATACTTTTAAGGTTTATGACATTCATGTATTTGTAAATTGGAGCTCTGACTGGTTTATTGATTTGGCCACATGTACGTGTCCTGCCTTTTATGTGGGGCAGACTTCACTTCCCTTCAGAATGTGGATTTCAGAACATTTAAGTGACATTAGGAATAAACAAACATCTAATGCATTATATAAGCACACCATTAGACATCCTGCTGCATGCTTTGTGTTTATAGTTATTGACAAAATTGTGGGGGACAGGAATCATAAAGCTGGTTGGCATGATATTTTGAGTAAAAAGGAGAATAGTTGGATTATTAAACTCTGTGGGTTGTTTCCACCAGGTTTTAATAAGCATTTGTAATTAGCAATTGTAACCATCAAATCATAAGCAGGAATAGGTGGGACTGGTCATATCTATGTTTGTGTGTATATATATATATATATATATATATATATATATATATATATATATATATATATGGTTCCCCTTGACTTGATCGACACGCCAAAAACACCGACGCACAGAAGACCGACTCCAGAAGACCGACGAGACAGATGATCGACAAGGTGAAATCCCGGCAGCCGAAACACCGACATGGGCAACGTGTGAGCGTGACTCGGTAAGTGTGCGATAGTGAGGGATTTAGCGTTAGGGAGCAGACAGGTAAGTGTGAGATAGTGAGGGATTTAGGGTTAGGGTGCGGGAAAGGTGAGTGTGCGGTAGTGTTGGACTTAGGGTGCGGGTATGGTAAGTGTGCGATAGTGACGGAGTTTAGGTTTAAGGGCGGGTTAAGTGAGTTAGGGTTAGGGTGCGGGTAGGGTAAGTGTGCGATAGTGATGGACTTTAGGTTTAGTGGCGGGTTAAGTGATTTAGGGTTAGGGTGTGGGTAGGGTAAGTGTGCGATAGTGACAGACTTTAGGTTTAGTGGCGGGTTAAGTGAGTCAGGGTTAGGGTGCGGGTAGGGTAAGTGTGCAGGTATAGTTGTATGTAATGTGTAGTTTACGTTTTGTGTGTCGGTGTTTTGGGTGTCAGTGTTATGGTGTTCGGTTTTGTGAGTTGTCGGTTTTGTGCGTTTTCGGTCTTTTGGTTTCTGTGTTTTTGGTGTCGGCTTTGCGGCTTTGTGACGTGTCGGTGTTGTGATAGGGATTCATATATATATATATATATATATATATATATATATATATATATATATATAATAGTTATATTGATAAGGCAGGCCCTGTCTGCACCAAATATAATGAGAAATTCAAAAACAAATCCCTGTGTTGGAATACCTTTAAAAATAAATGTTATAACAAGTGAAATAAGTTGTTTAATGCTTATAAGAGTTCCATATTTCATAACTGTACAGATTTATGCAGAATGTCCAGATTTTGCCTCACACTTTTGGCCCATTTTCATAAAATTGTGGGTTTCTTTCAAATTAGTGGTATATCATTAAAGATTGAAAATAACGACAGATGTTTATTTATTTAACATTTGTTGACCGGGAATGTCCGACTAGGTTCCAAATAGCCTGTTTTCAGTGGAGGCCTGGGGAGAAATGCTTCAGATGCATGTCTTTGGAATGTGGGAGGAAACCGGAGTACCCAGAGGAAACCCACACGAACACAGAGAGAACATGCAAACTCCACACAGAAGGCACCCCAGCCGAGAATCAAACCGGAGAACCTCTTGCTGTGAGGCAACAACGTTAACCACTGCACCACTGTGCCGCCCTAAACAAACAAAGTTTAATTTGAATTTCAGACTTCATACCCTTCAGAAAATTCATGCTAATGCAAAACCTTTCTAAGTTTGTAAGAACAATATTTAAAAATTGCCTCTATTTTTGGGCCTTTCTCCCACATTTACTTATGACTTTGTCCAGATTTCTTGCTCTAAGAGGTTGAGAGGTATGAAGAGTTCTCATTTTATCTAACTTAAGAGCACACTTCAGCAAACTAAAGAAGAGCTTAAGGAAACTATTGGGAAGCTGAAAGCTGAGTATAAACTTAAAATAGTCAGTAAAACCAAATATAACAAATACAAATCTTTCTTTATGTAGGCAAGTTAAGAAGTAACACCCAACAATGTTTGGAGCTAGTCCACAGTAATACTATGTTCTCTGACCCAAAGGAAATAGCTAATATCCTAGTTAACATGTTTAGTGCAAATTTTACTCCACCCACAGTTAAAGATATTTCACAGGTTACATAATCCCAACTATACACTTTAATTACTATGGAACAATTTCTCTCAGCCTTTTAAAAAACCTTGAATAATTCATCCATGGGCCCTGATAACATGCCAGGTTGCTTGACTATCAATGCTAAATATGGCTTTTCTGAAACCCTACTTAAACTCTTTAATCTAAGCTTCCCCAATGGTTACACTACTGAAGCCTGGAAAACAGCCATTGTAATGCAATTACACAAGGGTGCCCCAACCACAGACCCTGGTAACTATAGACCCATTAGAATCACAAGCCACATCTGTAAAGCTATGGAGTGCATTATTTCAGACCTCGTTAATCTAACCCTGGACTCTAATTAATTTTGGCTTTGTCGAAGGAAATTTCTGGATTTTATAAACACAAACTCCGTGGACCAGATTGTTAATTTGCTGGGCACAAACATACTGGATGTGGTATTCACAATTATAACAGAGTGGCGGACAGCCCCTAGTGTAATGCTTTCTCTCTGGTAAGGTCAGACCAAAACTGGTCTCCTCTGAGGTAAAAATAAATTTAGAACTCCAGCTAATTCTTGAATGTTCAGGAGCTACTCTAAAGCTAACTTCCTACTGTTCATAACCTGGCAAAATTTCAAGGCCCCATAAACCCTGAGAACACTGCTACTCATGCAGAACAGTTTACAGAAAACCTATAGAAACATGTCAATAGTCGCATAACTGCAGATGTACCTACCAGGAAGAAGTACAGAACTAAGTAGAAAACAAGCCACCCTGGTGGAACCACAACATCAAAAGACTGTATAGCAGAAAGAAGAAAATTGTGGGAAAATTATGAGGTGTAGCACCCAGCAGGATAAAATTACACTCATTAAACTAAACAAACAACTCAGAGGACAAATAAAGTCTACCAAAGAACTTTGAGACTAATTTGTTCTCTCAGGCCAAGGCCAACCATAAGGCATTCTTTAGATACTTTATGTCTGCAACCTGAAAGGCAATATGCAATTGTCTGCAGAGCTCACTGTTGATGAAGTCACCTGTTCTGAGCCAGAAGATATAGCAAACCTACTGGCAGACAAATTCCGCTCTAACTATATCCTCTCTACCCCTCAAAGTTCCCTCAGGAAATACCATCAAATATCACTCCCTCTACTATCACTGGGGAACAGATCCTCAATGGTCTCTAAGGCCAAGAACACTGCATTCATAGGCCCAGACAATACCCCAGCATGCTTTCTAAATAGCGTGAACCATGACCAAAAATTGGAATTTATATTTAGCTGTAGCCTCCAAACAGGCTTTGTGCCTCACAAATGGAAAATAGCAACAGTCTTTCCTCTGCACAAAGGTGGGCCATATACTGACCCTGGAAACTACAGACCCATAAGTCTCACTAGTCTCATGCAAAACCATGGAAATAATTATCATGGAAAGTATCAATAATAATAAAGGAAACCATCAAATACTGGACCCACCCTAGTTTGGTCTCAGCAAGGACAGGTCATGCCTCCTCAACCTGGTAACAAACATATTGACAGCACACCCTTAAGATTCAACCAAGTACTTAGGGACTTGGGGATGCACATAGACAGCAATCTAGTCTTTGACCATCACATGTCTACAGTAGTATGGAAACCATTCTATGTTGTGCAATTTATAAATAAAAGTACTGCATCTAGGTCCAAGGAAGTCATTGTTCCACTGAATTCAGCATTCATCAGGCATATCATGGGGTACAATGTCCCCTTTGGTATGCACCAATTGGAACGTCCACAAAGGTTGCTCACTAAAAAAAATATAGGGCATAAGTAACATGCCATATGCAGACCTATGGACTCAGATAAGATTCCTTTTATATGACAATATAAGTTCATAGGTTTATAGGTAAGCATCAGGCAACCAATCTACAGACTATTACAAGCCTAGCCAAAAAAATCCTATTCAAATGCTTCCTCTTGTCTTAAGGGGGACCAAGATAAGATAGACTGGAGGACCAGAGGAGAATTTGTGGCTGCCCATTCAATTATCTATGTTTACCTTGAAGGTCAGAAGCATGCTGTTCTGCTTGACATATTGTGGAGGTTTGTTTCAGAGCTATGGAATATGTGGGATATGAGTCTATGACACCATGTCATATCTGTCTGTTGCTGATGTTTTAGGTCCTTTAGTCAAATGTTTGAGGTATCATTAGTTCTGCGAAGGAATAGCAAGTCAAATAGGGTTGGATATCTCATGGCCTGAAAGTCTAGACACAAATCTCCATGGAGGAGACTGTAAAAAAACTGAATACATAGAAAGGGCTGCCAGTTTCTCCTGATAACTAAGAATTTTTAGTCCATTGATCTTTTGAGCCATAAATGTCTGAGGTCTCTTAAGTTGTGGGATATGTTTAGATATGAGTAAAGGGGAATGAAGACTTCTTTGGATGTAGTGATGATGACTTTGGAAATGAGATGAGCCAGACAAAAGGCCTTCCAAACTATTATGGAGACATGATCATCAAATTATAAGGAATTATCAACAACAGTGCATAGATCCCTTACAACACTGTCTGATTTGGGGGGAGGTGTATAACCTATATGGTATGTGAAATTGTGGGTCTATATTATATCATTGAATGCTTAAAAAAGCGAACGCTGACTGATCGACCTAATTTAAGCGAAAGCTTACAATCTCGAACTGTCAGATCAGCGATTTTTTTTCCCAGGGTAAAAAATCACTGATCCAAAACACATGCACACAACACAAGCACACCAAACAAACAGAAATCCACACACATAAACCTAAAATCTGATACCTAACCCTACACTAAACTATGCACACACCACTAACTACCCACTTACCTTAACCCAAACCCTAACCCTAAGGTCCGTCACTATCGCACACTGAAAATACTGAAGCAACAGAAATGGACAACCAAATTCTTTCCCTAGGAAAAATTTTGAGTTTCTGCTGCTTTGATATTTTGCAGTTTCACGAAAATAAGTTTGATCAATCAGCGTTCGCTTTTTTAAGCATTTGAGGATATAATATAGACCCGAAATTGTTCTGTTTACCAAAATGAACTACGCTACATTTTTTACATTCATTTTGATACCATTCCCTAGTACCAATTGTTAACATGGTCTAAAAACATGTTGGAATAATTGTAAGTCAGATAAAGATCAAATAACCACACCCAGTTTATAATCATCTGCAAATATAGTTCACCATAGGCCAAGAGTGGCCTGATAAATAAATAGATGACAAATAGAAGAGGGCCCAGAACTGGTGTGGTATGCCACTGATAATTTCTTTTATGTTTAGAAGTGGCACCAGCTACTCAAACCACATGGGTTCTATCAGAGCCAGTTAGCTACCCAGCACACAATATAAGGATTTATATTCAGATTTACAAGTCTATCAATAACGTTTGCATATGGAATAGTGTCAAGGCCTTGGACAGGTTTTGGTATGCTGTATGTACTGCACAACCACAAATCACAGCAGTCGTTACTTTTTCAAATAAATTAATGAGGATAAAGAGTCAGGAATAGATTCATAGGTGTGTACTAGGCTAATGACCATAAGGGCCTTTTAAAGCCTAACCTTGCATCCCAAATCTCTCACAAGTTCTGACACCCTTGATAAGTGTATGCAGAGTCTTGTTTGTCAGTATGTGTGCTATATATTCTGGCTCAGTATAGGTGGCTTCATTAACAAGTTGTGTATTGAGATTGAGGACATAGCTAAGGAATATCTTGTGGTTGTCCTTGGCCTGGGAGGTCAAACTTATCTCAGATTTGGCTTTTGTGGACTTTATTTATTCTGTGAGTTGTTTGTTTAGTTTGACACGAGGGCTTTTATCCTGCTGGGTGCTATGCCTTCTATTTTTTCTGCTGATTTTCTTCTTTCTGTTATACAGCCTATTGATGTTGTGATTCCACCAAGTTGGCTTGTTTTGGGAGCTATGTACTTCTTCCTTGTGCAAACAGCTACCTCTGTACTGCTATTAACATGCTTCTATAGGTTTCTGTGAACAGCTCTGCACAGGCAGCAGTGCTCTCATGGTTTATAAGGGCTTGAATTTTTCCAGGTTATCATTTACTAGCAGGAAGTTAGCATTAGAGTATAGAGCTTGAGCATTCCAGGGTTAGCTGTGGTTCCAGGTGTTATTTTTACTTCAAAGGAGACAGTTTTGTGGTCTGACCTTACTAGGAAAGACATTACATTAGGGTATGTGTAGTACTCTCCCATATTAGTGAGGACCAGATCCAGTATCTTTGTGCCCCTGATTGGTATACTGACAATTTGGTCCAGAGAGTTTGTGTTTACAAAATCCAGGAATCTCTGTGCCTGTACGTTTGGTGTGGTATATGATTCCTAGATAATAGTAGAGTAATTAATGTTGCCCATGAATATAGTATTGGGATAGATGGTGAGTGCTTGCAATAAGCTTAAGAACATGTTATAGGTTTCCTGCATTATACAGGGGGACCTATAGCTTGCAAGGAAATAGCATACGATTTTGACTATGGTGATTTGAATGTGGAGAAGCTGAAGTGCATTGTCCTGTTTGACCAGCCTTGAGGTATATTTGTGGGTGGTGCAGTGGTACAGCAGTTAGCATTGTCACCTCACAGCAAGAGGTTCTCCATTTCAATTCTCAGCTGAGGTGCCTTCTGTGCATAGTCTGCATGGTTTCCCTGCATTTGCATGGGTTTCCACCTCTGAGTGGCTGGTTTCCTCCCACATTCCAAAGACATGCATCTGGAGCATTTCTCCCCAGGCCTCTGCTGAAAATGGGCTCTGTCCCAGTTGGACTTTGCCAATAAATAAATATTTTTTTTTATGTAAACTGAGACACCTCCACCTTTAATCTCTGTCTGTATAGTAGCTGGTCTAAATGTAAGGAAGGAATGTAGCCTTGTACTGCTGATGTGCTCTCCATATCTTTAAACCATGTCTCCCTGCACTACATAGAATTATGATCGGGTATCTGATCATAACCCTTTATTATGTGTTCTCAACATGGATACCAGGATTCACCTATTGAGCTTCTCTCCAGGTGACTTTCTTGGCATCCATGTTTCAAACACATAATAAGACAGTTATGATCAGATATCCAATTATAAACCTCTATGTTATGTATATCTGAAAAATTATTAGCAAAAATTTAAAAAAATATGACAGCTTTGGAAAATTTGTGTGAGACTGAAATGGTGATATTGGTACTGAAAACAGATAATGGATTCTTCATAATTTCGATAATAATGAGTAAAATGCACTGAAAGATTTTATACAAAATTGTGTTAAAGAAAGAAAGCCTAATGGTAAGGGAGCAATATTTCAAGAGTAACTTGGAGATATATTGTCACTGAATATGAACAATTCAAGGAATTCTCATCCATAGGTTCATAGGTTCATAGGTAGGTACTAGGCTATCTGCCCAAAGGCATTTATAAGCCTAGCCAGAATGTGTTGGCTTTCGCCACCCCCTTAGATTAGTTCCCTGTGCCTCTGGCCAGCAGAGCCACTGAAGTGATCCCCGAGGTAAACTTTCTGTTTCCAATCCACTCGTCAAGATTTCTTTTGAAGAGTGTTAGCGAGGAGCTCTGCCTAATGTAGATTGGGATCTTGTTCCAAAGCATGGGAAGTCTCTGGGACAGAAATCTATCCCTCCAGCACATCCTAGGTTTAGATCCCTAGAGCGTGTGGCTCACAGGAATAAGGTTTTCTTTAGGTGGAGCATGTCCATCAATTCTGGGTTGGACATGTCCTTGTATGTCAGGCAGAGATCACCTCTGAGTAGGTGGTATGCAACCGAGTACAGTTGTAAATTCTTCAGTCGAGCTGCATAGGGCATCTGTTTGAGGTCAGTGATCCTCTTGCTGAGGTACTTCTGTGGTCTTTCCAGCTGTTGCAGGTGTCTTGTAAGGTACATCCCAAACGGGGTGTTGTACTCTATGATGGGTCTGATGAGTGATGAGTAGAGGGGCACAATGACCTTTTTTGATCTGGATGCAAACCCTTTTGTGATTAGGTGGGCCACGTAGAAGGATTTTCTAACCACTTTGGCAATGTATTATCAAAGGTGATACTATCTACTTGGGTCCCCAGATCCCTTATTATGTCTTCTGTACTTAGGGGACTACCACCTATGTGGTAGTTTGTGGGTACTTTGTTTTTTCCAAAGGGGATGACTATGCACTTTCTGGCATTTAGCTTGAGGCCATGATTTTGACACCAGGTATCCATCTCAGTGAGACCCTTTTGGAGGATTTCTGTGTCAGCCGGAGAGTCAATTATAGCCCCTAGTTTGCAGTCGTCTGTGAACTTGGTCAGCCATAGTCTTCCTGTGCTTGCCTGCACCTCTGAGAAGTATATGCCGAACAGGAGGGGTCCTAGGACTGAGCCCTGGGGATCACCACTTGTAACCGATTTAGAGTTGGACCTAGCTCTTGCAACACTCACCATGTGTGTTCTGTCTGTGAGCTAGTTGGCAACCCATCTTGTGATGTAGGGGTTTATGTTCAGGCTGGTGAGCTTGTTTATAATACCAGAATGGGGAATGATGTTGAAGGCCTTTGCGAGGTCTAGGTAGGCTGTGTGTACCACCTTGCCCTCATCTATAGCCCTGATAACTGTCTCAAAGAAGTCCACCAGGTTTAGGAGGCATAATCTGCCCTTAACAAAGCTGAACTGGGTAGGGTCCAGTGTTTGGAGGTTCCCAATGTCTCTGTTAATGAGTTTCATGATGATGCACTCCATAGCCTTGCAGACCAAGCTAGTCAGGCTTATAGGGCAATAGTTCTCGGGGTCTGTTGTGGCTCCACCTTTGTGGAGCAGAATAATCGTTGCTGTGCACCACTCTATGGGTACGTAGCCTGTGGAGAGGCTGAGTCTAAACTGTGTGTTTAGGTGAGGGGTTAGTTTGTCTTTGAGCTCATGTAGGATGCAGCCTGGGACACCGTCCAATCCCTTTGATGCTGTGTTTTTGGCTTTGGAGAGGGCTGTTTTAACCTGAGTGTCTGTGATTTCAGGGACTCTACATTCTTCTGGTATGGTTATGGGCCCTTTTGGGGGTGAGAGGGGGGTAAAGTTTGCACTGATCCTGTCTGCCAGGATGTTGGCGATATCAGTTGGTTCAGTGCATTTTGTGTCATTCTGTACTAACTCTGAGCAGATCTGAGCATTGCCACTTAGATTCTTGACATAGCTAAAGAATGCCTTGTGGTTATCTTTGTTGTCCTTGGCAATTTTTCATTCAAAGCTCGTCTTGGATGATTTTATGAGGGATCGTAGTTTCTTGCTGATACTGATCAGGGATGTCTTCCCTTCTTGGGATTTTACTCTTTTCTGTACTAGTTTCCTCCTTCTATTCTATAGCTTGTTTATGGCAGGAGTCCACCAGCCTGGTTTCCTTTTCTTGGAGGAGTGAGTCTTGGTTTTGCTTGGGATGGCATGATCCATGCATTCTTGTAGCTGCCTGTAGAATGCATTAGTAAATGATTTTGCAGCTTGGACAGTGTTATCCTTCAGCATGAGGGCTTTGAAACTTTCCACCTCGGTCTTAAGTAAAGTGAAGTTTGCTTTTGAAAAGTTTTTCACAGTAGTTTTTCTTGTCTGGGGGTGGAGGCGGAATGTGGATATCCAAAGTGATTTGTTCATGGTCATATCTAACCAGCGAGGGGTTGACCTCCGGTGTGGACCACCGGTCACCCATGTTGGTGATGACCAGGTCCAATATGTTGTCACCTCTGGTGGGAGTGTTGACCAGTTGAACCAGGGCATTTGTGTTTATATATTCTAGTAAATGTTGGGCAAGGGAGTTAGTACTTGAGTAGTTCTCCCAGTTAATGTTTGAGTAATTGAAATCACCCAATATTAGGGTGTTTGGTAGGATCTTTATGTTTCCTAGTGTTTCCAGAAATGCGGAATGGGGGTCCTGGGACATGGTGGTTGATCTGTAGCAAGCTACAACTTGAATTGCAGTTTTGCCCATTGTTAGTTGCACATGGATGATCTCTGAAGCATTGTGCTGTGTCACTAACCTGGAGGTGTGGGTATCCTTGATGAATATGGATACACCCCCGCCTTTTCTATTTCGGTTTGGGTTCTCTGGCTGAAATGTATGGTATGTGTTGTAGCCTGGTAGTGCTGGGGTGCTCTCTGGAGCCTTAAACCATGTTTCTGTTACTGCATATATATCGATTTTCTCCATACTGAAGAGTGCCTCGAGTGCATGCATTTTGAGGTTCAGACTTCTGGCATTGAGTAGCATTACCCTCAGTTTTTTTGTTACTTGTGCTATTTACGGTGGTGGATTTGTCTTTTGAGCCTTGCCTAAAAAAGGCACTATGGGGGTGGCAAGAGCCTTGGCCAGTATTCAAAAGCCTAAGGGTGACAGGTGTAAGCCATCTCTAGCGAAGCAGCGTGGCTTGTCGAGCATGTCATCCCAGGCAGACAGACACTGGATCCCCTTTGAATGACACCAGAAACTTAGCCAATTGTTGAAATTGTGAATTTTTTCTTTATACTGTGGTATCATTCTTGGTGAGGGCAGGATGCTACTCAGGGTCAGGGTCATACCAGCCTGGGCTACATGATCAGAGAGCTCTTCCATGTCTCTTTTCATGTAGTCCAGAGAGGTACGGCTCAGGTCATTCACACCAACATGGACAATGACAGAGTCATACTTGTACTTGTTCTGTAGTGACCTGAGTGATTGTGTTATGTGGCAGATCCTGGTGCCTGACAGCAGCTAACATTAACCTTCACCTTATTCAGCCTAGTGAGTGGGACATCAGTGTGCCTGAGTATAGAGTCACCTATTACTAGTATGTTGGGTATGTTATTTTGCCTTAAGGGTTGTGATTGCATGGCATACTGGTTTTGTGAAGTATGTGTTTCATGGTTTGTGTTGGGGGGGTGGAAGTTGCTTGGATGTTTGCTTTGGAGGTCTCTGTTGGTTTTGCAGATTTTTATTTAGAACCTCCGAGTATGTTTTCATGTATTTATGTGTATTTTTTTCAAGTGCTGCTTTAATGGGTTTATGTGAGACTGGTGGTGTGATGCAAGTATTTTCCTTCTCCTCTTGACTGTCTGATCCAGTCTTGGGTTGAGAGAGCTTCTCCTCCAGTTTGGCTGTATAATTGCATCTCTCGCATGTATTTGTGTTTGGTGGTAGGAGGAGGGGGTTATCTGTGTACATGAGGCAGTTGTAACATTGCTTCAAAATGCCCAGATTCAACAGTTGGACTGGAGAGTACACCTGAAACTGCCCTTTGGACATGCCTGGATAGGTACAGTGAACTGTTTTACTGGATGGCTGGTAAGGTCGAATAGAGAGCCTTGTCCTTCTGTACAGTGCAGGAGGGTCTAGTGCTAGGGTTTATAAGTGCTTGCTATAAGTTTTGAGTAAGTGCCAGGCTGGGAAATGAATGGCTTGAGTGCTTAAGTTGAAAGTTTGTCTAGTTCCAAGGGAAAATTTGAAGAGGAGACTTTGTGGAGCCAGGTATAGTTTTACCCTAGCTAACCGGCGCTGCCCAGCCCGCAAAACCGAGCAAATATGGTATTTATAGCAGGGAAATGAAAGATATAGAAATTAGCCCAAAATGGCCAATAAAGTACTAATTTCTGGGCTGAAACCACTCCTCCAGGTACAGACAGGCTGCTCAAAGCTCCCCTCTCTCACAGGTCAACAGAGAACTTCCTTCTATCCAAGTAAGGTATGGGCAAACACAGATTTGTAACACAGCCCTGAATTCAGCACTAACCTGAAAACTGGACTATACTAGCTTAGAAAGGCAGGAAACAAGTATATATATATATATATATATATATATATATATATATATATATATATTTTTTTTTTTTTTTTTTGTTTTATTTTAGAAAATAAATCAGATACACTCAAAAAACACTTTAAATGCACAGAAAAGTATACTTATTGTTATATATCGCAGATCAGAGTTGTAGTCAATGCCCCTAGTAATAAAGTAGGAAGAAACACAAATACAGTAAAAGCAGATGAATAAAGTGCAATTTTTTTTATATATATATATATATATATATATATAAAACAATAGAAAATGAACAAACTGATTTAAAGAAGTTACCCAGATGCTGCTTTGAAAAAAAGAACTGCAATTGATGACAGCTACTTTACAGAAATTATCTTTGAAGATAGATGGCTTTAAAAATGACTTAGAAAACCTCAAATTAAATTCTCAAAAACAGACTTATACTCTAGGAACTATTACAACAATACCATACAAAAATAACAAGTATGGAGGCTTCTCTAAATGACATTGAAGGGAGACAAAAAAGAGGAAGAATTCCAAAAAGAATTTCTGCGTAAACAGAATACATGGCTGCTTAACAAAATAGATGACTTGGAAAACAGGGAAAGGAGAAACAACATAAGGATCTTTGGTCTGCCTGAAAACACTGAAGGAGAAGACATTATTTTATTCTTAATAACCTGGATTCTTGAATATTTAGACTTGGAAGAGGAACTTTCATTTGGAATTGAAAGGGTGCATAGAGCACTGAGGAAACTTGCTTCTATCTCAACAAATACTCCACCTAGATCCATGGTTATAAAATATATTTCATTTCTGGGCAAGAAACTAATATTAAGATATGCTTGGATAAAATCACCCTTAAAAATACAATCAGAACCTGTAAGGTTTGTTTGACAATGATTATTCTTCCAAAATACTAGAACAAAGGAAAAAAGTCTGGCCAATGATAAAACTGTTGAAACAAAACAACATAAAAGCACAGCTGACTTTTCCAGCCAATATAAAAATACTTTTTGTCAAAGAGATGAGAACATTTAATAACTTAAAAGAAGCTATTATATTCATAAAAAACAACAACATAGTGCCTGTCCCAGACAAAATGGAATGGATGGCCCCTAATCTTAAAAGAATAAAAGATACAAATCCTTGGGCTGTTGTTAGAAAGAAGAAACAAAAAAAATGATTCCAAGATAGCTGTCCAAAAAAAAAAAATAATAACTCTTACAACTACATCTCTCAAAGTATCAGCTGATATGGTACATCACTTGTCATCTGTTTTTATTAAAAAATGAGGATTTCTTAAACAACTGAGAAACAGTAATGATTTATTCAGATTGTTCAAAGAGTCCAGTTATTCTTCACAAACAAAGGTAGGTCAAGATGGGTTACTATTTACATTATGTATAAGCCAAACAAAGCAACATATAATATAAACATAGACGTTTCTATTCCACTGCTTGAACCCAATGAATACTTATATTGTTCATTTTTCATTGATTTTACTTATAATAATTTAAGTAATTAATTAACTAATTGAACAAGGTGCCATTCATCAGAGTTCAGATTCAAATGTAACAAATTAGCATCATATATAATAGCAGTAACAGTAGAGTGTTTTGAAAAACAAATGCTGTCATGGAGACTAATGCCTTCTTCAGTTAAAGTATGATTTAGAAATGTCATGTATATCCTGATTGAATAATAGTAGCAAGCTTTCCTTCGTGGAAATATCTGTGGGAATGGAAGGTGTGTTGAGTGGTTCACTGGCAGAGTGGCCACTGCATGGAACAGGCTGGTAAAATGGGACAGGACAAATACTGGTTTGGAGATTGTAAGACCAGCCTGGAAACACACCACATGAACTAGTGAATGGTATTCTGGCAACACTGGATGGGCATTGTTGCCCGTGCTTGATGTACTGATATGTGTGTATCTAAGGATGGAAATATACTTATATAACAAATAAGAAACTAGAAGGGTCTCATAATTTAAAGTCTATGGACTATGTAAACATGCTTGGAAGGAGCTAATAATAAGAATAAGCATTACAGCTTGTGGTCTCTCAAATAACTAAGCAACAGCCATAAAAAAAAAACAAAACAAAACAAAAAAAACACACACAATAGTTATGTAATGTATGATTTTAGTAAATCTAGATATACAATATATAATCTTCATATAAGATGAAGCAGTCTGCTGAATTTAGATATTAAAGACAGGATTTAATAACATGGGCTTGTGTATAATAACACTACAGTCTTAACTTGTCATAAATGACATACACTACACTGAACATCAAAGGGAAGCATGATGATTTTCTTATATGAGTAAATATGCATAACAAGTTATGTAATTGCTTTAACTTGAATTGCAGTTTTTCTAATCCATCTTGACCATATATAATGCTTAAGCAGTTACTAAAGTAACTGTTTTATACATGAAATCAAACTGACAAAGTTGTTCAAGAGAAAAAAAATAGAAGACTGAACTTGAAATGTCACAGAATGGAACAATCATATTTTGAACAAATAGTATTAAATTGACAGACAGTTTAATAACATGGGCTTGTGTATAATAACTCTACTGTTTTAACTTGTCATAAATGACATACACTATACTCAACATCAAGGGGAACCATGATAATTTTCTCATATAAGTAAATGTGCATAACAAGTCATATAATTGCTTTAACTTGAATTGTAGTTTTGTAACCCATCTTGAACATACATAATACTTAAGCTGTTATCAAGGTAACTAATGTTTTATACATGACATCAAACTGACATAGTTGTTCAAGGGAAACAACAGAAGCCTGAATTAGGAATGTCTCAGAATGTAACAATCACATTCCGAACAAATAGTATTAAATTGACAATAATCACTCAGTTTAACCTTTGTTGATTATACAAAATAGAATGCTGCCATTTAAATCTAAAAACTTTCAGTATATGCCATAAAATGGCAATTTACAAATATGGAAAGAGAACATGTAATCATTAATCACAATAAGTGAATTTGTTGTTTTTAACCTATAATTTCACTCATTTTATAATTAGAAATGACAGATATGAAAATCCTTATGTGTAGGAAATGGGGGGAAGAGGGATGCACTGATAATTAAAATGCACTAACTTTCATCAATGTTCACAGAAAACAAACTTGATGCTTTAAGTAAGTTAGCAGCAAACAAAGTGATTACTTAAATGCTGGCAAACAATGAAATATAACTTCTGATATATCCAATAAAATACATTGTGTTATAAACATTAGGTATAAATATTATTACCATCTATTTAAATTAAGTAATACGTTTTAAAAGACTTAATAATGGTGAATATGTTAAATAACTGTGTGCTATAATCTTTTACTGAGGTTCGACCACCTTTCCCTCTTCTGACACTAACTCACCTAACCAAACACCCACTCATGTAATACCTTCCTCTGTCCCTAAATTTTCTTTCTCTCCTGTTCCCACACACACCATAATGAAACTCCTTCTAAAATTAAACCTTGTACAAATGCTCCTGATAACCTACCCTCGGAGTTCCTAAAAACAACCTCAAGCTCCATAGCCTAACCCCATCAGTATACTTATCAACAGATCTATTCAAGAATCCTACATACCAAATATCTGGAAGAAAGCCTACATTCTTCCTCTCCATAAAGGCGGCAAAAATTCAGATATCTCTAACTTCCAGCCTATCGCTATCCTCTATCCCATCTCTAAAATATTAGAAAAATGTATGCATAGCCAACTCCTCAACCACTTAGTTAACAACCAAATTCTCACCCCAACCCAACATGGCTTTACGCCAGGCCATAGCAAAAACACTGCTCTCATTTATTTTCTCAGTGTCATAAATCGAGCATGTGATGCCAACCAAATTGTCTCCAGTCTTTTTCTTGACCTTTCAAAAGTCTTCAACACCATATCCCATCCCCTTCTACTCTCTAAACTCAGTAATCTAGGTGTCACCCCTCCAAAGTTCTCAAACTATCTATCTGGCAGATATCAGTCAACAAAATGGCAGCAATCCTGTTCACCCTTCCTCAACATTACTACAGGTGTACCCCAAGGTTCCATTTTGGGCCCCCTGTTATTCAATATATTTATCAACAACTTCCATAACTCCCTTTCTCATGCCACCATGATCCAATATGCAGATGATTCTACAATCATCTGCACTGCCAAAACCCAATTCAGAGCTACAACTTCTAACCCAACAAGCCTTTACATCCACTGAAAACTGGATGTCAAACAGCCATCTTGCTCTCAACACAAATAAGACAAAACTGTTTCTATTCACTCCAAAAAAAAACAACCCCCCTAATCAGAGCCAATTTCCACATCCACTCCCAGAACAATACCACCATCAAAGTTGTTTCCAGCACCAAACTGTTAGGGGTCATCATTGACAAAAATCTAACATTTGACCTCCATATTCTCAATAACATCAAAAAAACTCATCAAAAATTAGGCTCCCTCTACAGACACAGCTATTATCTTAATCATAATTCAAAAAAGGCTCTAGCCTCAGCCTTTCTACTTCCATCCCTGTTATACGGTGCCCCTATCCTTACAAATGGCTATCTGGATAAGTATATGTACATATATTTCCATTATATGTCCTGGACATGGAGTGCAGCTGTACGCCAGCCCCTACAGTCCCACAGTAGTAGCTATGTATAGCAGGTATATTGCAAGACTATTGCTACTGTCATTGTGATTGTCTTCACAGACATGGTGTGTGTGGATGCTGACATCTGCTTATAACATCTGTGCCATTGACTACTGACAGACATCCTAAGGAAATCATTGTAAGGTACCACTGCTAGCATGTAATGCCCCTGTGGAGTGCAGCAGAGATATTGACCACTATATGTGGAACTTCGGACACAACCTGTACAGTCCAAAGGTATACACATGATCCCTTAGTGCACCACATGTGTACCAGGCCTGACAATATGGATGTAGACAGCCATGTATATGGGTATAACACATAACTACTGGTATACTTTTGGCACCATAGGTGTTGGTTTCACACACTCCTGTCTGGCCTGACACATAATGACTGCTGGTACAGGGGTGCCATGGACATATAACACCCACTAGATATTGCCATACATCTGTACAGCATTCCACTGCTCTGTCTGACATACATAACATTTAAGGGAGGCCCAGCAGCAGTACATCTGGTGAGAATCTGCACATCAGAAAAAACATATACCAACTGGACAACCACAACTGAAGACACAGCTTTAATAAAAATGATGATAAAAATAGCAGCAAACAAATTCCATGTAAAAGTCAGATAAAAAAAGGACAAGCGCTTTCACATACAGCTTCTTCAGTTCCTTTAAGAGACTAAAAAAACATGAATATTTTTAAACTAACACTTGACCTATCAAAACAAGAGAAAATTGCGCCAAAAAACAATGACATAATTTCCTCATACAGTCAATGCAACTTCCTATGTGCCTTAAGCCCCACCCACTCAGAATGGGTTTGATATTAACCTGACTATTCAACCCTGGATGCTTATAAGCTTGCATCCTAAGAATCCATTTTAGCTCCAACTGCTCCAAATAGTTGTTACAGTCACCACCTCTCACATTTTTAAAAGCATGTTGTAACACCCTAAAAGAAAAATCATGTCCAGGGCATTCAGACTGATGTTTAGCAAGACCATTGTTTATATCACCCTTCCTCATATCTGACAAATGTTTGTATACCCTGTCCCTCAATCGTTGGATGGTTTTACCCACATAGAAGCAGGGGCATACAACACATGTTGCTAAGTACACTATAAAGCGGGTAGTGCAGTCTGCATAGAATTTGGGAATAAATTCAAATGCTAAAGTGGGGTGTTTATATATTTTTTGTTTAGTCAAAGCCCTACACACACTACAAGACCTACAGGGATAAATCCCAGTGCATTGACTTGACTGTCCAGGGCATTTAGTATCATTGCACAACAACTATTTAAGATTGTTGTTGCTTCGATAGATGAAAGATGGTGTGGCCCCTACTAAGCCAGTCGTTGCAGTGTCCAATGTTAAGATAGCCTAATGTTTCTGTATGATACTTTTCATAACATTGTTATTGCTGGTAAAATTAGTTATAAAAGAAGTATGACATTTTGTTTTCCTTCTGTTGGTCATGTTATCATCCCTAACTCTCAAAATTGGAGCATTGACTATCAAGACCCGATCTTGAGTGGCACTAGGTGTGGTAACATTCTGTTCCACAAAGGAGGGTTGAAAATCACCCAGCCTATCAACTTCAAGGCTATCACATATTTCCCTAACAGTAGTGGCATTATATCCCTATCAATAAACATTGCCTCCAGAGTATCAAATTCCCATTGCAGGTCACCCTCATTGTTACAAATCCTGGACACTCTAGTGAATTGGCTTTTCACTACACTTGAAAACACATGTCCAGGATGCATACTGTCTCTAGATAGAAGGCTGTTACGCTAACATGGCTTTCTAAACAGTGTGGTTTTTATGCCCCCATGATACGTCTAGGAAATCTACATGTAAAAAAGAATGGGTGAGAGTAAACTGAAGAAACTCTGTGGGAAACTCTAAATATTCAATATATAGAAGAAGGGACTCAACATCACCTTCCCAAACAATGTAGACATTATCAACAAACCATCTATAGTGTCTCATGCATCTATATAATGGAATCCCAGTCAGGTTATTATCCTCCCAAAAATGCATCACCAGATTTGCATAAGAATTGTCGCAGGGGGTGCCCATGGCTACCCCCCCCCTCTCTATAGATATAACTATTCCTCAAACAGGAACACATTATTATTCAAAATCAAGTCAAGCAAGGTACAGACTAAACTACCATCAAGATTCAATGAGAATGTATCACTACTCAAGATCTGCCTTATCACTTCTATCCCATACTCATTGGGTAATGTAGTGAAAAGATTTTTAACATCCAAGGTAAACAATAGCAGATCAGTGATATCATTCAACCACACAAATTCATCAAGATTCTGCAAAAAAATGCACAGTATCCCTCAAAATGGTATTTATAGACCTAACTATTGGACTAAGTAGCCCTTCTATATAAATGCAGAAGGGCGCAATTACCCAGCCTCCTACGGCAACAATGGGTCTCATGGGTGGCTCAATCAAGGATTTATGAACCTTGGGTAGCCCTTTGATAACTGGTATCATGGGATGAGGCACCTTGAAAAACTTAAACAGTCCCTCATTAATCTCCCTGATCATAAGTAAATCAAATATACAATCATTCACATATTTAGTAATGGTACTAACCCGTGCCCAATCTATCATATGATAGGTATCCAAGTCATTCAATAAAATAGACATTGCTTTTACATAATCACACCTGACCATTAATACTATAGCGTCACCCTTATCGGATGGCCGAATTATAAGATCCACATTATTTTTCAGTCTGCATATAACATTCCACTGGTTAAGTACACTAAGCTGCTATGCATGTAGCAATGCATTGTGCAGGGTACAGGCAGACTGGCTCAACACTGGCCTACATCTCATATGGGGTAATGCACAAGTACCTGCATATATAGCAGGCTCAACAGCCATGTCACAGCACAGGGTAAGATACACCTGTGTGACAGTGCATAACCACAACCAATGTGAACACAGCCACAGCCACATATGGTAAGCTAGCATAATATTACAGTATATGGACTATCTGTTCTACACCATCCTCATATGTGCCACTCACAGAATGACCCTACATATACTAGGCTGCTACACAGTTTGTCATGATGGCTGTCTGTGGTAAGGGACATGTGTGTGTATGGCCCTACAAACATGTACGGCAAAACAGTACCATACAGTGGGGCAGCATATAACATCTGAGAGAAGGGGAAGTAGAACGATGACATCTACCACAGTCTGTACACAGGCTGAGGTACATATTAACAATACACACACTGACGACATTCACCATCACTACACAGATCTCATTACTGTACAATCATCCACAGAATGTCCAGCTTATGTCATGAAATATAGCCAATACTGTACATGACATGTGTAGCAATCTGATATATCACTGGCTTGTTTTCAGATATGATGACAGTATTTATGGTGTACAGCACATATGCACCACTTGATACATGCCATCTGTACAAATGTTGACAGAGGTGTGGCTGACAGCACATACACAGGACCAGTATAGACATGTCACTGTGATAACCCCATATAATTTCCATTGTAACAGGGTTTGTTGCAACATATGGCCTATGAGGGATAGGAAGTCAGTAACTGTCACAGCCTTCACTATCTACAGACTGCAATCCTTACACTACCTTCTGTATTCCACAGATTGCTGCACTGTAGCTAACACATGAAACCATAGGCACAACACTGCCCAGTCTGCAGATGACCCTGCAGATGGGGATTCCTCATATACATGGAACTGACATGGGAGGTATTGTGACATGTACGACAGGCATATCCAGACAAACACTGTTAAATCAACATTACTCCAAATGCAGTATAGCAGCACTTACAGTCTGTAGTCAGGTCAGGCACATCTGCCTCCGGTTAGTTGCCTTCTTTCCACAGTGTATGTTGTTAGAGGTAAATCCCCAATCCATCCGGGATGCTGTTTGCCAAACATTAAATCTAGTTCCTGCTCACAGTGACTGCAAAGGCCCAACCCCACCATGATGGTCCTAGTTATTGGAGTGTGTTTTCATGCAATTGGCTATGGGATTGTTATCACAGCTGTTCCACATGCAATCAGCTAGGGGAGGGCTGCAATTCATGCAGAAGCCATCAGCTGATCATGAGCATCACGTAACATACACATGCTGCTGCCTACACAAGGCAGGTGTGGGTCTCCACATCCACCAGAGAGGGAGTGGGGGAGGCAGACAGATGCAGATACATGTCAGGGAGGTGTGGGAGGGTAAAACTGAAGCATGTTTGTGTAACACACCTACCAGCACAGGGTATCAAACCCCCGACAACTATGTAGTGCTATCACAGTTCGATGCAGTTATTGGATGGACCCCATGGGTTACCTGATGTGGAACACTCACAACATATATTTCAGGGTGAGTGCCATCTGCAACATGGATACAGTAGATATAAGGTAGGTGTCGTACATGTGCCTGTCTGCATGAATATGTGCCAGCGTCAACACAAGCACACTCACACAGGGATACACACACATTGACACACTTGGCAGGGCCAGGAGTGCAACTCATCAGTAGTGGGATTGCCACAACACATCAATGTGCAGGTATCACATGCCCCACAATGGTCATATGGAGGCTGTATAGGCAGAGAGTATGAGGAGATGTCAGACATTAGACAGCATGCTTCAGTATGCCCTGGGGGGTTGTAGTGAGTGTGGATGTGGACATACGCACCATACAACACACACACACGTACATACAGGGTGCCAGTTCTGACATGCATGGGTGCATGTATATACGGGTGTGTGGTGGTCAACTGTGCCAGCAGGCTGTACAAGGGTAGGCAGTGGGTATACCATAGCATCAGGCCACATGACAATGGTCTGCATTGTGGCTCAGGGCTGTAGTTACTGCATTTGCCCACACAGGTGGGTATTTCATCCCCCATCAAGTCAGCTGGGTAACTATTGTGTGTGGCCAATGCTGTACACCACATGTCATGTATGTGTTCCTTAGTTCATGACATGGATGGTGTCTGGGATGTACACACCTCCCACATGCATGTACAGTGACATGTGGAACTGTACCTGGGGTGTCTGGTCCATGTTGTGAACACAGCTTATCATCAGTTGTGCCAGTCTTGCCCACCTGTGGCAGGAACTGGTAATGGGCAGCAGGTTTACCCTTTACCTACATTGATAGCATGCCAACAGCATTCCCTGATATCAATGTCATTTGTCCATACAGGGCATGTTGGCAGGCATGATATGTCCGTTGTGAGTCACATGTGGAGGCACCACAGCTGGTGCAGGGGTCCACTGGGGATCATGGTGGAGGTACACCGTCTGCATGTACGTGCATATTGGACAGCTGGCCAGGGTGATATGCCCTCTGTAGCCCACTACTATCACTGGATAGTTACTATCAGTGGTCAATATGCAGTGTACTAACCACATATTGGCTATTGCCTAGGCATGTGTGTGCATATGACTCATGGGTTGAGTGTGTGCTCTGGGTAATAGTGGGGTTGCTAATTTGGATTGGCTGGCCTTGATGTCACATGTATGGGTATTGCTTTGCAGCCCAGCCTCCCAGCTAATTTACATCTGTTATCCCTGTATGGTTGACATTGTGATATATAGTAGGGCCACTATAAAAGTAATGAGCAAATCCCCCCTCCACATTGGCCACAGGTGTCACACACTCACCTCTACACAGGATACAAGTTGCACACACACACACACACACACACACACACACACACACACACACACACACACACACCTGTCATGTGTGGGAGTTGAACCCCTACCTAATTAGTTTCCTACACTACAGCACTACACAGTTATGATATGTGCCATGGACATTACTTGAGTATGTCTTTCCCAAAGGTGTATTTCACTGTGACTGACATCAGCAGGATTACCAAAGTAGGGCAATTCACCTGTACTGCGAGTGACTAGCCTAAAATGCATTGCTCCCTACACAAACAGTGAGAGACACATAAAACATCCACAACTGTCATGTGCGGATATAGAACCCCTTCCAAGGCTTATACTACAGTACAGCATGGAGCAGTTATAGGTCACACCACAGAGATCACAGGGAACATTCTCCCCAAAGTAGTATTTCACAATGAATGACATCAGCAGGATTGACAACATAGGGCATTTGAATTGTACTGCATGTGAGTAGCCTATGATGTATTGCTCCATACACAGACATTGAAACACACGCAAAACATCCAGAACTGCCATGGGTGGTGATGGAACCCTACCACAGTTCTAAATCACAATACAGCAGTACACAGTTACAGGCCACACTACAGACATTACTGGGCTATTCCTTTCCCAGTGGTGTATTTCTAGGTGAGTGACATCAGCTGCCTTGCCAACATTGGGTATATGAATTCTAAGGTGTGTGTGTGTGACCTAAAAAGCATTGTGTGTCACTCAGTCATGAACAGACAGAGATACAAAAACATACAGATTCACACACACAATTGCCAAGGCTGGGGTTAGAACACCTACCTAACTAATCACACTACAGCAGTGCACAGTTACAGGATGTGCTACAGAGATTACTGGGCTGTGAGTACCCCAGAGATGGATTTCTAGGTGAGTGACATCAGCAGCCTTGCCAAAGTTGAGTATGTGTATTGTACGGGGTGTGAGTGGCCTAAAAAGCATTGCTCTCTATGCAGTCAGACAGACACACACACACACACACACACACACTTTCACCAGGTCTGGGGTTCCTACCTAACTACTTTATCACACTACGCAGTTACAAGATGCGCTACAGATATTACTGGGCTATGGTTTCCCCAGAGGTATATTTCTAGGTGAATGACATCAGCAGACTTTCCAAAGTTGAGTATGTGTATTGTACGGAGTGTGAGTGGCCTAAAAAGCATTGCTATACACTGTCAGACACACACTCACACAGTTGCCCGGTCTGGGGTTAGAACACCTAGCTAGCTACTTTATCACACTACAGCAGTGCACAGTTACAGGACATGCTATAAAGATTACTGGGCTAGGTTTTCCCCAGAGGTGTATTTCTAGGTGAGTGACATCAGCAGCCTTGCCAAAGTCAAGTATGTGTATTGTACAGGGTGTGAGTGGCCTAAAAAGCATTGCTCGCTACACTGTCAGACACACGCACACACACACAGTTAACAGGTCTGGAGTTAGAACACCTACCTAACTACTTTATCACACTACAACAGAGTGCAGTTACAGGATGTGCTATGGAGATTACTGGGCTATGATTTCCCCAGAGGTGTATTTCTAGGGGAGTGACAGCAGCCTTGCCAAAGTCGAGTATGTGTATTGTACTGGAGTGGCCTAAAAAGCATAAGTGGCCTAAAAAGCATTGCTCTCTATGCAGTCAGACACACACACATTCACACAGTTGTCAGGTCTGAGGTTAGAACACCTACCTAACTACTTTATCACACTACAGCAGTATGCAGTTACAAGACACACTATGGAGATTACTGGGCTATGATTTCACCAGAGGTGTATTTCTACATGCGTGACATCAGCAGCCTTGCCAATGTTGTGTATATGATCTGTACTGAGTGTGAGTAGTCTAGAAAGCATTTTTCCCTACACAGGCAGAGACCGAGACACGCATGCATACACACACTCACACAGTTGCCAAATCTGGGGTTTGGACTACTACCTACCTAGTTTATCAGTACAGCAGTACACAGTTATGGGACGTGCCATTGGGATTACTGAGCTACAACTGCCCCAAAGGTGTATTTCACATTGGATGACCTCAGCAGGCTTGTCATGATACTGCTATGGGGAGGATGGTGTGTACATGGGCCATAACCCATTCATGTAGGGGTTGACATGCCACATGCGGGCTCACACGGGCTCATATGCCATAGCTAAATGTATACAGCTACTAGATGACAATTTCCTTGTACAGTCATGTTGCACAGCTTGCACATGCAACACGCCGTCATGCTGACAGATACTGGTGGCTAGTATCTGCAGTGGGTGACACCTGCACCTCATGTGTTTGGGGCCTTTTGGCTGTGTGCTTGGTGGGACAGGCCCAGATGGCTTCTTGTCATGGTCACCCTCTTCAACACATCTATGTCCGTCTACCTTTGGCTTATTATAGTGTGTTGTTCGTACATATATATCTGTATTCCTATCCACTGTGTATGCAAGGCAGGAGTGGTGCATAGTGTCATGTGTGTGCACTGAAAACTGCAACTGCCAGATATGTCTGGTCCACTGTTGTTTGCTGACATGGCCTTCTTGTGTTTAAGTGTGTGAGCATGCCCAGTATAGCCATCTATATTGCATGCGTGGATGAAGTTCAGGTGGTTTATACTGCTGTGCTGACCTTTGTGTTGTACACTGACAGGTAGCATGCTGTGTCTGCAGGGTATACATCAGTCATTTGGCATTGACTGTTGCTATATTTCTGCATAGCAGGAGGGGGCACCTGACTGTTTCTACATTTCTACATAGGGGTGGGGGGGGCACACCGACTGTTACTATAAGTGTACATAGGATGGTTGGGCACACCTTACACTTTTACACAGTTGCTAGGACTGCACTGGTATGTCAGGTACACCATTTCATCTGTAGTCTTACCTATCGTGCTGGCTAGAGGCATACCAGTGTACTACAGATCATAGCTTTCACTACCTACATATTAGTTTCTGACTTCCTACCCTTCACAACTTACATCCAACTGTCTGGCCTGCTGTAGTCTGTCTGTGTAGGGCTGGGGTAGAAGTTACCCATGGGGCTCATTCAGAGGCCATAGTACAGCATTTGTTTGTGTTTGTCTACATCTATCCTGCTGGCTGTGACTGTTGTTGGGTATGTGCCCCCCCAACTTGCATGTGCGTGTCACTTACCTTGTGGGTGTCCCAGTATTGAGGGTGGTGCTACAGGGCTGCATATGTCAGATGCACATAGTACACTCCCTATACATGGTTGAGCACAGGTAGTGTCATGTTTGGCATCCCTTTTACTGTATGTGCGAGTTGGAGAGAGGTGTCATTCCCTAGGTCCCTATTGTGTCAGTGCATGTGCTATGTATTGCCTCTTTGCCAAAGCCAGGGATACTGGGCATACCTCCTTCTGCCTACTGGGCAGGCTCAGGTTGCTCCTCCTCCAAGTCACTCTGCACCTGTGCAGGCCTTGACACTGGTGTGGGGTTGTATGGCCCTGCCCCATGCTGTTCCTGCTGCAGCTGTTTCCGCAGGATCATATTGTGTAGCATGGCACATACAAGGACAATTTGGGTACATGTAGTTGGTGAGTACTGCAAGGCTCCACCGGATGTGTCCAGCCACCAGAACCATGACTTGAGCATCCCAAACACACATTCTATTATGATTCGTATTTGTGCGTGTGCATCATTATGGGGTTCTTGTTCGGGTGTTTGTGCATTTCTGATGGGTGTCATCAGCCATGGCTCCAGTGCATATCCAGCTTCCCCCACTACATGACTGTGTGGGATGTCCCCATTGGCAAATGTCTGGTACAGCTGCGTCAGATGCCAGATGTTGGAATTGTGGTAGCTTCCAGGGCAGCCAGCACACAGATTCATTATTATACCCTAGGCATTGCACACAACCTGGCAGTTGATGGGGTGAAGCCCTTGCGGTTGATGTAGACCCTAGCCCGCTCACTTGGCAGTGTGTTAATGCATATGTGTGTGCAGTCTATTGCACCCACTACCTCAGGGTATTCTGCTATTTGGTGGAAGAGATGCATATTGCTGGCCAATGTCTCACGGGAGATGGAAAAATATACATGTTCACCGACATGTGCTGACATGGCATCTAGGAACTGGTGGTGTACCCTGGGTGCTGATGCCTTTGAGATCCCCATCATATCCCTAGTTGGCCTTTGGAAGGTACCTGTAGCTAGTATTCTTAGGCCTACACATACCTTGGTATCCACTGAGATGGGTTCCCATCTGTTAGTTCTGTGTGTCAGGCATGGCCAGCACAGCTCAACAATATGCTGTAGGAAGTCCCAGTCCACCCTAATGTGCTCCACTATCTTCAGCTCATGTAGCCCTTGGTAGGTTATCCTGGGTCTGTACACTCTTCTCCATCTCCTCACTGTGGGTTGCTCAGCAGCATTCACATCCTCACCACCCTTAGCCTCTTGTGCATGTTGGTTTATGATAGCAAAAGCAGCCCCTAACATTTTTTCTCTTGCTTTCGTTTTGTAAAATTTCCCCATCTGTATACACTGGTTGTGCAGAGTTTTCGAGAAAAACAAGGTGGGAAAGGTGTTTGCATAGTTTATTGTGGTGTGCTGGGCTGGGCTGGTCTGTTGCCTGTGTAAATGGCTGATTCTCATACATTTCACCTGTCAGCAAAGCTAGTTCTCTCTGTATGGAGAACATCGATGTCTGTGCTGTAACATATCTCAGTATGGAGAACATCAATGTCTGTGCTGTAACTGAAACCTGGTTCAAGGCTCCTGAGAGCACCCCGGCACTATTAGGTTTTACCTCATATCATGCGTTCCGGCCCCAAAACCCGGACCACACCACAAAAGGAGGGGGTGTATCCATATTCATAAAGGATACCCACACCTCCAGGTTGGTGGCAACGCACGAAGCTTCGGAAACCATTCAGGTGCAACTAACCATAGGCAAAACTGCTCTACAAATTGTAGCATGCTACAGGCCACCCTCTCAAACTCAGGAACCCCACACAGCCTTCCTGAAGACACTGGAGGGTATAAATGTATCTCAAAACACCATCATATTGGGTGACTTCAACTACCCGAATATAGACTGGGAACATTACTCAAGCCCTAACTTTCTAGCCCAACGGTTCCTGGAGTTCATAAATTCAAATGCCATGGAACAGCTAGTCACTGTTCCCACGAGAGGAGAAAATATACTAGATCTCATTGTCACAAATATGGGGACAAAATGCTCCACACGAAGTATATCCTCATTGGTGAGATCTGATCATAAACTAATCTCACTGGAAATCCACATCCCGCCCCACCCCAAACAAAAAGACCATAGTGAAGAACTTCTAAAGCAAACTTCACACTACTCAAGACTGGTGTGGTATCCTTCAAGGCCCCTGAGCCAGAGGAAACCACAACCCAAGCTGGAAGCCCTTACAAATGCCTTCTATGAACACCTCCAGGACTGCATGGATCAGGCAATCCCAAATAAAACCAAGACTCTTTCCACAAAGGGAAAACGTCCAGTCTGGTGGACCCCAGCCATTAACAAACTTTACAATAAGAGGAGAAAGCTATTACATGATAGAACAAAATCCATAAAAGGGAAGTCACCCCTGATCATTATTAGTAAAAATTACGAGCACTCATAAAATCAACTAAGGCCAATTTTGAGAGAAAAATTGCCATGGATTCAAAGGACAATCATAAGGCCTTTTTCAGCTATGTTAGGAACCTGGGTGGAAACTCCCAGATATGCTCAGAATTAGTCCAAAATGATACAAAAATCACTGAACCCACAGACATTGCCAACATACTGGCAGACAGGTTCAGTGCAAACTTCACCCCTCTCCCCTAAAGGAGAGATAACTATCCCAGCTGAGTGTAGCCTCCCGACATCTCAAATGCGCAGGTGAAAGCTGCTCTCTCTAAAGCTAAAAACACAGCATCAATGGGACCGGATGGTGTCCCTGGCTGTGTGCTACACGAGCTAAATGAGGAATTAACCCCGCATAAGGCAGCTGTTTAATCTCAGCCTTACCACAGGATACGTGCCCAAGGAGTGGCATACAGCAACTGTGGTCCCACTCCACAAAGGTGGCGCCTCTACGGACCCTGGTAATTACCGCCCCATAAGCTTAACAAGTCTAGTCTGCAAAGCTATGGAGAGGATCATAATGGAGCTCATAAACAAAGATATAGGGACTTGCAGACATTGGACCCGACCCAGTTTGGCTTTGTCAAGGGAAGATCATGCCTTTTGAACTTGGTCGACTTCTTCGAAACAGTCACCAAGGCCATTGATGAGGGAAAGGCAGTCTATACAGCCTACCTTGATCTTGCAAAGGCTTTCGACACAATACCCCACTCGGGTATTGTAGAAAAACTTACCAGCTTAAATGTAAACCCATATGTCACAAGATGGGTTGCAAACTGGCTTAAGGACAGAACCCACAGGGTTAGAGTTGCTGGCGCTGTGTCAGACTCCAAGCCGGTCACAAGTGGTGTCCCACAGGGCTCGGTCCTTGGCCCCCTATTGTTTGGCATCTACTTCTCAGAAGTACAGGCCAGCATGGGAGGACTTTGGCTGACAAAGTTTGCAGACGACTGCAAACTGGGCCAAAGTGGAAAGTGCATCGGACATGGATATCCTTCAGAAGGGACTCACAGAAACAGATAGCTGGTGCCAGAGCCATGGCCTGAAGTTAAACGCCAAAAATGTATAGTCATACCCTTGGAAAAACAAGGTAACCCCAAGCTACCATATAGGTGGCAATCCACTAAGCACAGAAGAGGTTATCAGGGACCTGGGGACCCAGGTTGACAGTGGCCTTTCTTTTGACACTCACATTGCTAAAGTGGTTAGAAAGACCTTCTACATTGCCCACCTGATCATGAAGGGATTCACATCCAGATCTAGTGAGGTCATTGTTCCCCTGTACTCTTCACTTATCAGACCAATGATCGAGTACAATGCCCCATTCGGGATGTATCTCACCCGACATCTGCAGCAATTGGAGAGACCCCAAAAGTTCCTCACCAAAAGGATAAAGGGACTCCAAAATCTGTCATATGCTGCCAGATTGAAGAAACTCCAGCTCTACTCAGTTGCATACCGCCTGCTCAGAGGTGACATGTGCCTGACATAAGGCCATGTCCAACCCGGAATTAATGGACATGCTCCACCTCAAAAAATCCAAATCCACCAAAACCACTAGAGCAAGCGACTTAAACCTTAGCACGGATATAAATAGGACGTGCTGGAGGGATAGATTTATCACTCAGAGACTCCCTATGCTGTGGAATAAAATCCCGGTCCATGTGAGGCAGAGCACCTCGCTGACTCTGTTTAAGAGAAATCTAGACCTGTGGATGGGAGATCGTAGGTTTACCCCGGGAATCATCTCTGTGTCACTGCTGGACAGAGGCACAACAAACTAATGGGCACAGTATTTTTTCATATAAGGGGTGGCGTAAGCCACAAAAATTTGGGCTAGGCTTATAAATGCCTTAGGGCAGATAGCCTAGTATAAACCTATGAACCTATGAACCTATGATTACCTTCCAAATGCTGTTTTCCCTTCCCATTGCCTCCCTGTTTAAGCCCTGGGGTGCGCTGCACAAACAGAGTGCTCAAATGTGCAGAGAACTGCTTTTTCCTGATTTAACTTCCTTTTTCATCCTGTACAACCCAGTGCATGGCGAGCACACCCGCTTACACATTGTAGAGAGAGCTAGGCAGGTTTAGACACACCCTTAGTTTAGCTGTGCTAAGCTAGGAGCAATCACGAGCCACAGGTTTCCAATCCACTTACAGTTTGCCTGACACCCCCCCCCACAAGATGTCAGCTATATCCTAGTCATGCACCCAGCTATTTATACTCTTACATGCTTGGGACCTGCCTCACACCCTGTGAAAATCTGGGATTCACTAACCCTTCCCTCATTTGCATAGGATTGCCTGCTAATGTGTAGTTACATGTCCCACACTGAGCCTTCCCCCTTAGCAACCATTACTCACTGGCCAGGTTGTCTTCTAACTGCCATTAACCTGCATGGCAGAATACTGATTTCAGTTAGAATGCTTATTTTAGGTTTATTTTATTATTTTCCCCTGATCCCGTTTGCGCGTCGCTGCCCTATGCTTAACCAGGCGAGATCGGCGAAAAGAAAATTAAATGTTGTTTTTTTTTTTAACAGTTTGCAATGCCAATGGCCTTCTACTTGGATATTGGCATACTTCCTCAATGATATGCAGCCTTTATTTGGAGCTGCCATAGCTCCATTTTGTAGATTGCAGAACTGTACTCGGTTACTAACTGAGTACATTTCTGCACACTGCACTCATCCTACACGGACGGCTGCCAGCTTCCTAGATTACATATTACCCTCATTTGCATAATTTCCATCTGTAAATGAGGGTAATTTGCATACAGGAGCTCGGTCCGTGCAGGATTAGTCCTAAGAGCTCATGTGCACTTCCTGGGACCTCATTCTTGGATTGCACATTGGTCATTTTGCCAAAAATAGCTCTTAAACTAATCTTGCATGCTATAAAGGGCTTTGTAAATCCAAAGGATTGTTTATTCCTATTACAAATATTCTCTATATGATAAATATGATAATTCAATTTATGGCGCTCAGATGTTCTGGATTGTCAAGGTATGAGTGATAATCTGAGACTTAGGTTTATCCATCAGATTAGGAATGATTTTCATTCCATGGCTAGTGCAAATCTTAGTTTTGTTAACATTTATTAATTTAAATTTATTTTGCAAAAACATTTTTAGTATGCCTGACCAAAACATTACTTTATTGGTAAACACTCAAATTATAAAACTGATAAATTCCTTTAAAAGCTCAAACATATACTTTATAGTTATCAGAGGAAAATGGATAATAATCACAATAAAACAAAACAAAACAATACATAGTCTAAATAACCTAAGATGGATTTAACTTTATTATCTTTAAATACCAATGGCTTAAACAATCCTAGCAAGAGATCAAATCTACTGAAATATTTAAAACTGAACAAAGTACAAATTGTCTTCCTTCAAGAAACTCATTTCAAAACAGATGACAATTACAAATGGAATCCTAAGGAATATATGATATTGGCACAATCCACTTATAAGACAAAGACAAAAGGGGTAACAATTTTATGGAAAACAAATGTGATTAACCCAGAAATCATTTATATAAGGATGAAGATAAAGAAGGCCTTATGGCATTAGTAATAGTTAAATATAATAACAGAATATGGACCCTAGCCATTCTATACTGGTTCCCAGGCATTGGAACAGGAACTGTTAAAAAACACTTGGATTTCATTTTCAATAACTATAAAGGCAGCTTAAAATTAGGAGGAGATTTTTAACTGTATATTTGATATTTCTGAAACTACAAACAAAAGACCACTGTGTACATCTGCTCTATCAAAAGCTTTAAACAAGTGGGTAGAATCATTTTATCTTGTAGATGCTTTCAAATTTAAAGAAGATAAATCTTTCGTGTTTTCCCATCAAGATCACAGATTTGGTACCCAAACTAGAATAGATAAAATAGTTGCTGCCCATGACTTACACTCTAAAATCATTAATTTCTCAGTCACTCCCTGCCCTTTTTCAGACCACAATTCATTGATACTAAAACTTCAAAATGGGTACAAACCATTAATATTTAATTCCAGAATTCCAGCATATATAACTAAAATTAAAGAGCTCAAACCCTGGTTAATATCTGAATTACAGTTCTTAGATAATTAATTACACCACAGAGATAAAATAATGATATGGGACTCATTAAAAGCTTACATATATGGTAAAACCCTAATCTGGCATTAAAAAAATCAGATAATGGGATTCTGAATTATTAAATCTACAATCCAAATTTTTGTCAGTAAAAGCTGAAAAAATCAAAATCATTTGGAGATAAAAAAGAAAGTAGAAGTACTAAACAATAAATACAACAAAATCCTAAGACACAAAACTAGTTTAGCTTTAGAAAAACTAAAAATTAACATCTTGGCCAATTCTCCCAAATATCTACATAATTTATCCACAAGAATCAAAATACAATCAAAAGCTAATAACATTAAAAGTATCTTCCATGAAAAAAAGGGAAAAAATGTCTCAGATATAGGTGACCTTGATGCCTATAGAAATCACTATATGGAACATTTTCAAAAACAAAATATACATATTGATCAATTAAATCTAGATGAAAAATGTTCTAATATAAAAAAAAATACCAGAAAAATTAAAACTAGATCTGCAAGTACCCATATCCTACAATGAAATTACAGATACAATAAAAGAGGGTAAAAATAATAAAGCTCCAGGTATAGATGGCATAATTATGGAAATATATAAACATTTTCCTTCAAAGATACTATCCCTCTTCCATAAAACTCTATCAGAAATTCAGTCACAAGCTTTAATACCACCCTGTTGGAAACATTCCTTATTCACACTAATCCTAAAGGAAAACAAATCCCCAAACCTCTGTGCCTCATATAGACCTATATCATTATTAAATAATGACTAAAAGATATTTATGACAATATTAACTAACAGAATGAAAATACCACTATCCAAAACAATAAATAATGATCAAACTGTATTTATATATCATAGACATACACATGACAATATCAAAAGGATAATTTCTCTTATAGATTATGTTAATAAAGAAAATAAAGAAACAGTCATAATTGGCTTAGATATAGATAAAGCCTTTGATTCCATAAATTGGGACTATTTATTCAAAATCTTAATGCTATTTGAATTTCCTGCACCTTTGTTCATCTCCTAAAAATATATATACAAATAATTTAACATATGTCAAGTTAGGTCCTTTTACCTCAGAATCTATACACATAACAAAAGGCACTAAACAAGGATGACCCATGTCACCGATTCTATTTGCTCTGGCTTTTGAAACATTGACAGATTCAATTTGTAGCAATATAAAAATCAAAGGAATAGATGTTTATGGACAATATAATTCTAAAGTAATGTTATTTGCTGATGACATATTACTAACATTATCTAATAAAAGAGAGACATTAGAAGAATTAGATATATTAATTGACAAATTTTACATGACTTCAGGACTCCATTTCAATAAATCAAAATCAAAATTTTTATTCTTAAATAAAAAAAGAACTGCAGACTAAGGGCGATCACATCACAGGGGAACAAGAATCTACCTTAAAATATCTAGGAATTGAGTTGTGCAAGGGTAATAATAGATTAGTCTAAAAAAACTACAATAATATCATCAATACAATTAAAATCTCTGTGGAAAAATGCAACAAAATAATATTAACATTTGAAGCAGACTACAGCTAATAAAAATGGTTTTACTGCCCAAGATCCTATATATATAGCCCTGGCAATACAACTGTTTCCAGAAAGGAATATACTTCAAGAAATAAATTTATGCTTAATAAAATGTTTATGGTTTTCCAAAAGAAACAGAATAGCTTTAATACATCATATCAGACCATGGAAACAGGGAGGATTAAACTTTCCTGATATAGAAACATATATAAAAGCATCAATATCTAAAGCAATCTCAGACTGGATAAGTCCAAATTACTCTGCAAATTGGAAAGAATTACTAACTGTAATATCGATAAATGAATTTAATTTACAAAAAAATTTCAAATAACAGATAAAAAACAATTTGTCATGGCAGATATTATGTATTAGTATGCAATATAACATAACTAAACCCACTAAACTTGCATGATTAATTATTACATGGACTCATTTAGGGAAATTATTAATGCAAATATAGATTTAAAAATCTGGTTTGATCTTTTAACACCATTTATAGTCACAAAGAACTTTCCACAAGAAATATATAGAGAAATAATTAATTCCTGGGAAAAGGAAGGATTTGTTTGTTGGCTCCAATGTATCAAATAACTAAATGTTTTAGATATGCAAGTAATTAAAAACAACCCCCGGGATTCATGAAGCTCGGCACAAGGATGGCGTTAGCCTTGCACCGGCTGTGCGGGGTAGAGAGGGCGCAGCAGCACTATATGCATATTAATGAAGGCACTCTGTTGCAACGTCCACGTGCACAGGAAATGTGCGTGAGTGCAGGGTGCATGTCTAAGTGCTGCACGGAGGCGAGAACATGTCAGCTGCAGACGTACAACCTAAAATGCTGACTAGTACAGCCTGCCTCTAATAGTAATCACTCCTGTCAGTGTCCGTGGATACTGAAATGTATGCAAAGCATACAAGACAGTTCCGCAAACACCAAAATAAAAAGTGAACACAAAGGCACGTAGCTGAATATTGAGCCCCCGTCCCTTGAACAAATGACATTTAAAACCCTGTGCCCATATTTCATTGTAATGTTGATTGTTATACCAAGTGGAAGTGAAATGCAGCGTGTTTGCGCGCCACTGCCCTTTGCTAAGCCTAGCCCAGTGGTTAGGGTTACCACCTGTCCCACTTTGTGAGGGACAGTCCCTCTCTGGGCAGTTGTGTCCTTACTAAAAATATTAAAAATGGCAAATGTCCTGCGATTGTAGGACATAATTATGTCCCATATTTCATGTAATAGTTGCATAAAATAATTATTTCTGTATCTAAAATACCTAAATGTTACAAGAAACAGAATAAGCAATTAAACTGCTACAAGAATAAACTTTTATTTAGGCAAAAAATAAAGTTCTATCCTTTGTACTGACCATGGGTATGTGTCGGCCTGTAAAATCTGGTGTGTCCTGAAAATCTCCCACTTTGGCCATTTGAAAAGACGGCAACCCTACCAATGGTCAGAGCATTCACTCAATATCTGCACATTTGTGGTCCAAGTCATCCCTGTCTGGATAGCCCAAAGATGAATGGGTATTACCTGGGTCTACCTACCATGTCATGAAAGATAAGTATTTGCGTGCACCTATGTGCGTGAAGTACAGCATGTGGAAGATCAAATATGCTAGGGTTGTCCTCACAACCATATTGGTACCAGAGATATGTAGAGTATGCAATGTGTTCTGTTGTCTGTGCCATGGGTGATCAACCAGAGAAGGGATGGATGGTGTGTGTGGAATATGGGGGGAGTGATGGGTAATGTAATAATTCGCCAAGGGAGACTGGGTCGGATGTACAATAGGTGAATTGGAGGTGTATGAGGGAGCAGTGGGTGAATCAGAAAGGAAACCAAAGAACATACATTCACATCCACAATACACCCTGACAGGCCATACTGCAGAACACAATCCCACAAACATATGAACATTAAAATGTGCGATACACATGTACAGAAACGTTACTGGCTCACACCCACATAATGGTCTGGTCTGAACTGAGCCATCCGACATCAACACACCTGGATACATAATTGAATACCCATCATCCCCTCCACAGCACCCCCCCCCCCCTTGCTGAACATCCACCAAAGCCACCCATACTTGGGGCTGCTAGCTTGGCGCAGCCATATCTGCACATAGTGCCCTCTACCCACATCTAGTAGGCAGTTACACCCTAGGCAGTCTCAGGCTTGCAAACTATGTATCCCATGCATGCATAACCCTACCACATTTTCGAATAGCCAGAAGAATGGGGTTTGTCGTCCACAATCTTTGGACATCCCTCATGAGATAAGTGTCTGTTCTCAAGATTAGACTTTGTGGCATAACACGATGTCCACCCCCGTTGACATCTGGGCACAAGTCAGATTAGCAGTACTTATCCACAACCCTGCTCAGCCTCCACCTGGTCCTGCAGTACCTACGACCCGGGATTAAACACCTGACCATGATGCACATCTCTCCATGTGCATTATCGCGAATATATACCTTTCACATGTTCCCATGAAGCTTCCCCATAGCCATCTTCCAAATAGCACATGTCCACAAATTGTATACCCCATCCAGGTTCCTCGTCGTAATGATGCACACAGCCCCTGTATACAAACGGTACGGATACCTCCTGTATGTGGTTGTTCATATACATGGCCATGTATAACTCCAGATATGTAGTCATATATCTATAAATGTACATACTTATATTCGCATAGCTACACATCACACATACATGCATACAAGTAGTTGTCAAGTATGTGTCCTATTCATAAATATGTATACTTGCAAATGTATACATATGCCTCTCAGAAACATATGAACAGTAACATGTACTATACATATGTACACCAACCGACTGTCACATTTGTTGCCAGTACTGTGGAATGTCTGTAGTAAACTCATATATCCTAATTACCATCCATACAGAATGTATGACGGATGGTTTAGTGGTAAAACCAGTGACTATGGTGTTCCTGTTCCCGAGTCCAAGCCATGCAAGGGCTGCTAATTTTATATGATGGCCACAATAATGGCAGTCAGAAATAGGGTGATTAAGGTACTTTAAAGCAGACATAAGCAGGTATGCATGACTGTAAGTGTCGGTCATTCAACAGTATGGAAAATGTAAATAAGCATGTAGGTGTATATGCATGTGAATGTACAGACACACACACACACACACACATATATATATATCCATGAAGAATGAACATGGTCACAATAAAGCAGTTATAACAAATGTGAAGGAAAACAGCAGCAGAACCCCACATAGTATTTAGTGCTGTCATATCAAGCTGCCAGAGATGAACAAAACTCCTGCATCTCCAACCACAGGTAAGATGCTAACAGTGGAACAAACCTTGTCCACATGCTAAAACCTGACTTTGAAACAAGTACAGGGCAATCTCAGCCACCATTCAGACAAGCAAAAAACTAATTGAACACCCTAACCATTATATGAACATATGTCCCAGGACTATAAGCTTGGGATGCCTGAATATACTTGGAGTGAGCCAACATACGGGACATGTCTAGAGCAGTAGGGAGTGGCACATGTATAGTGGTATGGTTTATTTCCGACCAGAGAATGAATGACTGCTGTGTTATTGATGTTTTGCTGTGCTATTTCTGGTAACTATGAACCATGGGTATACATGCAAATGAAGCAGCACAGCAATAGTGTAGTGGTTAGAGCATCTGCCTATCAAGCAGACATTGCCAGTTCGACTGCAGCACACACCATTTATGACACATAATCCGTATACGAACATGTCTTGCTAATTTTATGCTGTATAACAATATAATACCATTGAAATGTGAACTGGGGTGACCTATCACAGTAAGAATGCAGAAGGTGTTTGTGTGACAGGAAACGGCAGTTAAACAGAAAACCATTGCTGTAAAGTGTTGTACTCACCCTTTGTCCAACAGCCCTTGTTCTGCCCAGCAACACAATAAACCACCTCAGCCAGGCTCAACGACAGGACCCTACACATCACAATCAATGTGATTTACCACTAAGCCAAGGCAGTTATACTTAACTCTGATGTTATCACAAACATAGCAAACAGCACAATCATTCAATAGTATGATCAAAGTAATTAATCATGTAGATGTACATGCATGCATACATACACACACACACACATATATATATATATATATATATATATATATACAGAACAAACATGGGCACAAGAAAGCATTCATAACAAATGCAAACAAAAACAGCAGCAGAACACCCGTATTATCTAGTGCTTGACATATCAAGCTGGCCTGAGGTGAGCAAACCCCCTACATCTCTAACCACAGGTAGGATACTAACAGGAGAACTAAGTCAGTCCACATGGTAAGTCTGACTTTTAAATGGGTACAGGGTAATACCAGTCCCCAGTCAGACAAACCTAAAACCATATGAACACCCTGACCATCATATGAATGTATGTGCCAGG
>NC_056727.1:522932307-523014927 GCF_019279795.1 Protopterus annectens | reverse complement strand
AGCTGCCTAGATGGTAGTTCATGGGTACAGGGTTATTAACATAGGGGTGACAATGCAATAGGTATCTGTCAGATTGTGGCCATATGTCGCACACCTCACCCACAAAGGCCCTTCTGTATGCTGTCTGCAACACTCTGAGTCAGCTATTGCTCCTAGGTCATAGTCATTTGCATACTTCAATAGGCAGATGCCTTCTGTTAGTCTGTGTGGTATAGACTACAATGAATTAACCCTGTCTTACTGTAGCTGGCACTGGTGTGATGTGCATGTATCATTCAGACACCTTCTGTAGTGTTGATTCTGCCAGCAGTCCAGCTGCAAAACACTCCTGGGACATAGGAATGTACATCTAGTATACTGAGTGTAGGTGGAACACAGTATGGGTGATAATGTCCTATGACCTGGCAAGGTTATGATATGCTGTGTGACATCAACCTTACTGTCATCTACATCTGTACTGCTGACATTAAATAAGTTGATCAAGGTTCATGGCCTTTCAGACCAGACTCAGCAGGGTAGTAGTGCATACTTCCCATTATCAGTGGTGTCTCCCCCTTTTTGGGTTGTGATAACTGTTGGTGTGCACCATTCAGTGTGTACACAGCCTGACATGAAACTATGTTTTACATGATGTGTATGTGGAGAGCAAATTGTTTTGCCATATGTGTATGATACAACCTGGGATGTGGACAGGTCCCATGCAGCCTGAGTGCAGCTTGTACATGCATAGTTGTGGTTACAAGAGCTCTGTAGTGTACATGGATATATGATTGTGTACCTGTTGGGGGGCAGTGTGTTTATGTTATCCAAGACCCTATCTGGAATGCTTATTCATGCTCAGCACTTGTTCAGAACTTGTAAGCACTAAATAAGCTACTAATTACTATAGCACTCAGTCTTCCTCATTACCTAGAGGTAAACAGTTTTTGTACATACTTTTCTCACTTGCTTAGAGAAAAACAGCTCTTGTACTCACTTTCCTCACTTATCTAGAGGACATTTTTTTTCAGGCATGTCCAAGGGCCACCTCCCAGTGTTCTCTCCTGTCTATCTGATGAATCTGTGCATCTTGAGGCAATGTAGAAATTGCCTCTTGTACACAGACAACCCTCTCCTCCTACCACCCAACACTACAACCTGTGAGAGATGCACTTATCTAGCCAAACTTGAGGTAAAGCTCTCTCCAACCAAGAATTAACTTGACAGTCATGTAGAGAAGGTATACATTTGCACCACGCCACACTCAGCACATAGTCTCACTAAATCTACACCGCCAAAATCCACACATAGTAACACAAAAACATTTGCGGAGGCTCTCAATAATATTCTGTCTAAGCAACAGAGACCTCCAAAGCAGAAATGCAAGCAGCCTCCATCCCCCAACACAACCCAAATGACACATAGCGCACAGACTCAATGTGCCACTCAACCACAGCCAATAAGGCAGAACAACATACCCAACACACTAGTCATAGGTGACTCTATAGTCAGGCACACTGATGTCCCACTCACCAGGCTAAACAAGGAGAAGGATACTGTAAGCTGCCTGTCAGGTACCAGGATCCGCCACATAACCCACGTACTCAGGTCACTCCACAAGTACAAATATGACTCTGTCATTGTTCATGTTGGTGTGAACAACCTGTGACGTAACTCACTGGACTACATGAAAAGAGACATGGAAGAGCTCTCTGATCTTGTAGCCCAGGCAGGTAAGACCCTAGCCCTGAATAGCATTCTGCCATCACCCAGAATGATGCCGCAGTACAAGGACAAAATGGTTGACTTCAACAATTGGCTAAGCTTCTGGTACCATTCTAAAGGGATCCAGTATCTGTCTGCCTGGCATGACATGGTCGACAGACCACGATGCTTTGCCACAGATGGCCTGCACCTTTCACCCCTGAGATTCCAGATACTGGCTAAGGATCTTGCTGCCCCTATAGTACCTTTTTTAGGCAAGGTTCAAATAACAATTTCACCATCATATCATGAACAGGCACGCAAAAACTGAGGGTAATGCTACTCAATGCTAGAAGTCTAAATCTCAAAATGCACTCACTCGAGGCACTCCTTGAAATGGAGAACATTGATATCTGTGCAGTGACTGAGACCTGGTTCAAGGCTCCAGAGAGTACCCATACACTACCAGGCTATAACTCATACCACACTTTTCGGCTATGTAACCTGGACCAAAACACCCAAGGTGGAGGTGTGTCCATATTCATTAAGGATATCCACACCTCCAAGCTAGTTGCTTAGCAACATGCATCCGAGGTTATACAAATGAAACTAACTCTGGCAAAACTGCAATCCAAATTGTAGCTTGCTACAGATCCCCCACCATGCCCCAGGATTCCCACTCCTCTTTTCTTGATGTACTGGAGATTATTAGGGTTCAACCAAACACCCTAATAACGGGCGACTTCAATTAACCCACCATTAACTGGGAAAACTACTCGTGTACCAACTCATTACCTCAACGCTTTCTGGAATTCATAAATGCCAATGCCCTGGATCAACTTAGCCACACCCCCACCAGGGACAACAATATCCTAGACCTAGTCATTACCAACATGAGTGACCAGTGTTCCATACCTGAAGTTAACTCCTCGTTGGTCCGATCTGACCATAAGCTAATCACTCTTCATATCCACATCCCGCCCCATCCCCATTAAGGAAACCACAGTAAAATATTTCTACAAAGCCAACTTTATGCTTCTTAAGACAGAAGTGGTGAACTTCATGACACCCATACAGATGGACAATACAGTTGCAACTGATGAATCCTACACAAATGCACTCTATAAGCAATTACACGAGTGCATAGATCATGCTATCCCAAACAGAATCAAGACGCTATCCTCCAAAAAAAAGCCAATCTGGTGGCCCCCTGCCATAAACAAGCTGTAGAACAGAAGGAAGACACTGTTGCAAAAGAGAGTAAAATCCCATGAGTGGAGGAGCTCCCTGGTCAGCCTCATTGAAGCTGAGATCCCTTATAAGATCCTCCAAAGCTAGCTACGAAAACAAAATCGATGGCAACACCTAGATCTGCTCTGAGTTACAGCACAAAGGCACAAAAAGTACAGAACCAACTGATATTGCCAACATCCTGGCAGATAGATTCAGGGCTAACTTTACCCCCCCCTTACCCCCTAAAGGGCCCATATCTATACAGGAAGAATGCAGACTCCCTGTAATCACAACTACTCTGGTAAAAGCTGCATTCTCTAAAGCCAAAAACACAGCATCCATGGGACCGGACAACATCCCAGGCTGCGTTTTACACGAATTTCAGAATGAACTGGTTCCCCACTTAAGCACCATGTTCAATAATAGCCTCACATCAGGCTTTGTGCCCCCTCAATAGTGCACAGCAACAGTTATCCCACTCCACAAAGGTGGTGCCACAACGGACCACGGGAACTATTTCCCTATAAGCCTGACTAGCCTGGTCTGCAAGGCTATGGAGCACATCAACATGGATCTCATTCACAGAGACACTGGGTACCTCTAAACCATTGACCCCACCCAGTTTGGCTTTGTTAAGAGCAGCCCATGTCTCCTAAACCTGGTGGACTTCTTTGAGACAGTTACCAAGGCATTAAATGAGGGTAAGGAGGTCCACACAGCCTACCTTGATCTCTCAAAGGCTTTCAACACCATGCCCCATTCTGGTATTATCGACATACCCATCCACCTGAACATTAACCCCTACATCACGAGATGGTTTGCAAAGTGGCTCACGGACAGAACCCACATAGTGAGAGTGGCATAACCTAGGTCTGACTGTAAACCAGTTACAAGTGACATCCCCCAGGGCTCAATCCTAGGACCCCTCATGTTCAGTATATACTTCTCTGAGGTACAGGCATGCTCAGGGGGACTTTGGCTGAAAAAGTTTGCAGACGACTGCAAACTAGGGGCCATAATTGGTTCCCCAGCTGATACAGACACTTTCCAGAAGGGTCTCACTGAGACGGATACCTGGTGTCAATATCGTGACCTCAAGTTGAATACCAAAAAGTGCATAGTCATACCCTTTGGATAAAACTAATTACCCGCAGACTACCACATAGGTGGTAGTCCCCTACATACAGAAAAGGTAATAAGGGATCTGGGAACCCTTTGAATAAAACTAATTAGCCACAGACTACCACATAGGTGGTAGTCCCCTACATACAGAAAAGGTAATAAGGGATCTGGGAACCCAAGTAGATAGCAATCTCTCCTTTGATAAACATATTGCCAAGGTGGTTAGAATATCCTTCTACATGGCCCCCTAATCTCAAATGGGTTTGCATCCAGAACAAAGGAGGCCATTGTGCCTCTCTACTCATGACTTATTAGACCCATTAAAGAATACAACACCCCATTTGGGATGTGCCTTACAAGACAACTGCAACAGCTTGAAAGACCACAAGAGTACCACACCAAGAGGATTACTGACCTCAAACAGATGACCTATGCAGCCCAACTAAAGAAACTCCAGCTGTACTTGGTTGCATACCTTGTACTCAGAGGTGATCTTTGCTTGACATACAAGGCCCATGTCCAACCCAGTATTGATGGATATGCTCCACCTAAATAAAAACCCCTGAGAGCCACATGCTCTAGGGATATAAACCTAACCACAACGATAACTAGGACGTGCTGGAGGGATAGATTCCTGACTCAGAGACTCCCCATGCTTTGGAACATGATTCCAATGTACATCAGGCAGTGCCCCTCACTAGCACTCTTCAAGAGAAACGTTGATGGGTGGATGGCAGACAGACATGTACCCCGGGGATCACTGCAGTGGCTCTGCTGGACAGAGGCACAGGGAACTAATGGCTCTGCTGTTCAGAGGCACAGGAAACTAACCTAAGGGGGTGGCGGAAGCCAATACACTCTAGCTAGGCTTATAAATGCCCTTGGGCAGACAGCCTAGTACCTACCTATGAACCTATGAACCTATTACATGTCTTATGTGCATGGATAGTTAACTATCTCTTCCATTTTAATTTGCTATAATGCTGATAAACTGTCGGGTGACTACAAGTCATATGTATCCTGTTATCGTGTATTGTAAATGCCAATAGACATAACTAATGTTCGCCTAACGTAACAGTAATGCTATGTAAAATGTAATACATATATGCCTACAATACTGTACATTACACAGTTATTGGCACAATATCCCACAATGCAAATCATAATTGCACAGTGGGCCAACCTTCGACATGTTATTCTCAGTAATACACCCATACATATGCCTACTGTTACAATATATCAACATATACTATCCCCTGTTATAGCACGTACTTGTTGGACCAACCCTGCCACTGACAGCGGCTGTAGAGGAATTGTTGGGTTCAAAGCCCTTATATAGCATTCCTTGTGGTGTATGAGGTGTTTGCCTTGTAACCTACAGCAGTACACACATAAATACTACAAGCATTACTATGCACAACAATACATCACTACAAGATAACTGTTTCCACTATATGCATTGCGTACACTTTAATTATTACAGAACAGGTACTAAGTACACAGACATACTGAGTGTTCTACATACCTTATTAGTAACCCGAGGTGTCGCTGACTGTTATTTCAATCCTTTTCGGTTTGTGTTTCAATCTTCTTTGTAATGTTCTGCTGGTATATACAGATGGTTTGAATGTGTGACAAGCCATCCTTTTACAGTTAAATATCGGTAACATGTGCTATCCTGACCACCAATTGGTGTTCCATAGTAGTTAATTACATGCACATCAGCTGTGCAACTACTCCATTAGCCAATACCATGGCAACAGTGGTGCATAATTGAGTACTGCACTTGGGCATTGTCCCTTTTCCTTACTTTCGAGGAAGATGGTCTGGATGTGTTGTTTGTGATGTATTGCAACAGCTATATGGAGACACACAGAGATATATTGGCTTCATGACTGCCTTGGATTGTGTGTAATGCCTAGAAGATGTTGTTCTACATGTGAGTACAGCTGTTATATATCAGAACATTGCTACTTATGTAGGGTTTGTTTGTACCTGATACTTCTGCAGATGTTTCAGTCTGGCAAGGATAATTGAGCAGCTCAAGGCTGTATGGCTATGCATATAATGTTAGGAGGTTTATAGTGTGCTCACCAGACATCTTTGGTTTGGTGTACATGTGTATCATACTGTGCTGTTAATCAGTAATTGGTAAACTTCCTGGTGTACACACAACCCTCTGAAACAGGATTAGTGCAAACAAACCCTGTAACATCAGCAGCTGTTCCATTGTATAACAGCAACTATTTCACATAGGGCCATGTTAGTGTGTCTCTGACAAGGTATGTTAAGGCTTCTGCAGATGCTATACAGTGAGTGAATGATTTGTGATGTTATTACAGTATGTATTGTAATTGGTTTGGGTGTGGGGGAGATGTTGGTGGGTGTACATAGCAGATGCAGGTGTGTAGGAACTGCTTTTATACATATTCGATATGTGTGTGAGGGTTCCTTCCCTATTTGAACACCTATCCTTTAATGGACTAATACTATGGTAATTGCAGGCTGATTCATTAAGGCACTGTTAATTGGTTCCTGTATAGCATGCAGGTGATGTTAGTCCTTGAAACCTTTCGGCAATATATCGGAATGTAATAAAGTGTTGCTACATGAAAGCTCTCTGTGTATTTCTCTCATAAGTATTCGCAGTCATTGGAGTTGTGTTGGTGACTGACCCTCTGGCTAGGGTTGCCACCTTTTCAAATGGCCATAGTGGGACATTTTCAGGACACACATCAGATTTTACAGGCTGACACAAACCCACGGTCAGTACAAAGGACAGAACTTTACTTTTTTACCTAAATAAAAGTTTATTCTTGTAGCAGTTTAGTAGCTTATCCTGTTTTTTGTAACATGTAGGTATTTTAGAAATAACTATTTTATGCAACTATTACATAAAATATGGGACATAATTATGTCCTACAATCTGAGGACACTTGCCATTTTTAATATTTTTGGTCAGGACACAACTGCCCAAAGAGGGATTGTCCCTCGCAAAGTGGGACAGGTGATAACCCTATATTTGGCACATGTCCATAGCACATATTTGTAATAGTGTACAGGCATATACTCTCCATATCCTTTGTTCATATAGTTTGGTTGTGGCGGAATGTGTGATTGCTATGGTCCATGTTATACTCATATATGAACACTTCAACCGCTGTATATGGGATACTTATGAAATCCCGAAAGCACACAGTTCTGACGCCCACAGTACCGGACCCAGACTCCTAAACCCCACATTACTGAACACTCAAACTCGCGACAGTCCAACTCGCCAAAGTAACACAAACACAGAACACACACACACGCACACACAGACACACTGCTACTCACCACATCCAAACAAACCATCCTACACTATGTATGAGCAGGTGGGCAAGCCCCCCTACACCCCCATGTGGGTGGCTGAGCCCCCCACACCCTCCCACTTTAATATTCTACCTCTGAGATTGCACAAACAGACACACAAAGCAAACCCACACCAACACATTACAGTCCCCCAGAAACACACACCACATTCAGAACACACACTTACACACACTACAGCCCTCAGACACACACTTACACACAGTAACCTACCTGAACTGCAACACCAGAAGCACTAACTAAAAGTCCCTTAACATCGGGATTTTAAAACTCGCGCTTCTGGTGTTTCGGTACTGTGGTCTTTAAGCCTCATGATTACATGTGTCGGTATGTCAAGCATTCGGTATTTGGTAGGTATCCCATTTATATGTACCTCCATGGTTGTGCCGATGTTGTTAACTTATCTATATATCTACATATATATGTATATCCCTATATATTGACATATATCTCTCTCTCTTTCCCTGTCTCTCTCTCAATATATATGTCTATATATATAGATATATGTATATATATATATATATATATATATATATATATATATATATATATATATGTCTATATATATATATATATAGCATATAAAGATATATAGATATAAAGCATACACCTTTCATTGGGTACATGGCAGTTTGTCCTATTTCCACACACTCCTTCCTTTTGTGTTTTAACCTGTTAGAATACACAACTGCTGTTGGTACATCTCAAGTAGCTTAATGGTAGGTTATTGTGAAGATTGTGTACATGGTTGTGTGTTCTAATCCTGGCAGTGTTCATTTTACCTCTCAGAGCAGGCACTGGTAGTGCAAGAGTGATTAACACACATTATAGCGGTTGTGAGCGGCTTTGCACGTGATCTGCGTGATGTTCAGCAAAGGTTAAACCTGTGTGGTGCCTATCCATGTAGTCATGTTTAAGCGCAGCTTACCGGTACTTACCGGCACAATAACCCGCTAACGTCTGCTTAAAAGTGCTTTAATCACCCTGCATCCAACATCCCTTATTTGGGACCTCAAAATGATGTAACAGCCCTTGCAGGTCTTGACCATGGCTTTACCACTGAGGCATCTGAGATATGTACAACTTTTATGGTGTTTAGTATGTACAGTGTACTACAGCCATTCCTCACTACTGCAAACAAATGTGTAAGTCAGTTGGTGTACATATCTATGATACCTGTTAATGTTCATATGTTTGTTGAAGTCAGTATTGCAATGTGACCTGACAGGGTGTATTATGGATGAGAATGGTTCTTGTTTTGTGTCCTTTTTACATTGTGCCCATACTCCATGTGTACCCCTCCAGTTCATATAATGAACATCTGACACAGGCCCTCCTTGATGCATATTCCCTTAGCCAGAGATCCTCCCCCACACTGATCTCCACATATAGGTTAGTACTAAGCTAACTGCCCTTGCGAGCCATTTTAAGTACAGCCAATTATCCCTTGTGGGACTTGAACCCTGCACCTTGTGTTTGTAAGGCAAACACCTTAACCATTAGGTCACCCTCTCAGCCCCTCCAGCAACCATTGCTTCTATGGGGAATTAGGTTTATATTAATAGTTATAATACCAGAGCTGCATGTGTTTTGCGTACACTTCTATCCATTTGGAATGCTTCTGTGTCACAAAGTTTGTTTATAGATGTTTACATATATATATATATATATATATATATATATATATATATAGATATGGATATAGATGTTACTGTATATATATATATATATATATATATATATATATATATATATATATATATATATATATATATATATATATATATATATATATATATATATATACGTATTTCTATGTGCACACATCAGTTACATGTATATAATGTGTATATATATATATATATATATATATATATATATATATATATATAAATATATATAGATATTTAGAATTAATTTGTAACGCATACATATGTAGACTTGTATATGTTGATTCGCCCATTACAGTACATTACACTGTACTGTACATATGTACACAAAGTGGCTGTCCCATCTGTGGTCTGTACTGTGTAATGCCTGTAGTATAAGGTGTAGTCTAATGACCACTTACCATGTATACAGATTAGATGGCTTAGTGTTAGGTCCCATGACTATGGTGTGAATGGTCCAGGAATCTACACCTGCAATGTATTAGACATGTTTTACTACAGAATAAGGCTAATTTAAGCAGTTGTAAGCAGGTTTAAAGGTGTTTGTGCAACATTATACGAGCGGTTGTACACAGTTAACCAAACTTTACATCCTACAACCTGTGCACGCAAATATGGCCCCTTCTGCTAACTACTCAGGATATATATATTTCAGTGACGTAACATCTCACTATGTGCTTACATAACATTACATTGTCTGTTAACTGTACTCTCCAGCACACATGGGTTTATGTGTGTTCCAAATGTTTATTATTCTGTGGAATACTACCTATATATGCAAGCTGTGGTTAAGGTATACTATGTAACATGTAAAACATCTCTGACTTTATTGGGATTTTGGCTTGGCTACACAACAGGCGGAGCTACCCACACCCAGTGACCTTCTCAAAATACCAACATAACACATGAATTGAGAGACTATACATTAACATCCTAACTACATTTGGCATAGCCCCTGACTGACACACTTCAGGGGAAACCTTGATGTGTGACTAGGCAACAGTATATACACCCCTGGGATCATGTGTCCCAGAAACATACAACCAGGCTGTGGGGGAGCCACTCCAGTTTTATAGCTGCAAGACCTTTTGGGGAAATTGAATGCTGTTGGGTTGTCATGTTAACATGCCCTTTTGAGATCACTATGTGCCCCTATCACCCTACAGCACCCCACTCTTCAACAGCTTCCAGCAACTCTGCCTGGAATCACTTCATTGACTATGCTTGACAGAGGCTCAGTTACTTCATCAATGGTGTAGATAAAGCCACCACACTGTAGCTATGCTTCGAAATGCCCTTGGGCAGATAGCCTACTACTTATCTGTGAACCTCTACAGTGCAGGCCATCTCCAACATTACATGTGATTATACAGAGTTTTCTTATCACAATATACAGTGTAAAATCACCATGAGGTCAGACAACAGTTAAGTACAGCAATAGCATACAGACTACTGATACATAATCACTCTAAAAGCCTATCTTGGAAGCTAGTGGACTTGTATAGGTTTCAGGCTTTGTATTGCTTACCAGTAGGTTACCTACAGGAAAAATGGGACACAAGCACAGATGGGAAACATGCCTGCAACAATGCCTTACCAACTTGCATGTGTCAGCCTAAGGCTTTGGAATGCTAGGCAAGGCTATTGGCACCCCCATCGTGTCATTTTTAGGCAGTTATTAGAGGTGAATCTCACCTCCATGAACTGCACAATAGTGGAATCAATGAGGGTTAGGCTACTCAACACCAAGGGTAGTACTCACAACATGCACGCACTCACAGCACCCCTCAGTATGGACAACATCTACATCTGTTCTGTGAATGGGACCTGTATAAGGCTCCTGTGAGCACTACCAGACTACAACCCATAACACACATTTCAGCCACTGAACATGGACTGGCACAGACATGGAGGGGGTGTATCCATATTCATCGGGGATACCTACACCTCCAAGTTAGTGGGGCAGCATGATACCTCTGTGATCATCCATGTGCAGCTAACATCAGCCATGATTGCAATGCAAACTGTGAGCTGCTACAGATAACCCTCCATGACCCGGGAGCACCACACAATCTGGAGACAGTGGTAAAAATGACAGTCCTACCAGGCACCCTGTTATTGGTCAATGTCGGCTACCCTACACTTAACTGGATAACCTACTCTAGTATTCACGTCCAGGCCCAACACTTCCTGGGATTTATCACCTCATATGGCCTGTATCAGTTGGTAGATGGACTAATGGGAGGTGAAAACATACTAGAAGTGGTAATCACCGACATGTGCAACAGGTGCACTACAGCAGAGGTAAACCGGTCACTGTTTAGATCTGACCACAAACTATTCACTGATGATCTCCACTCCCAACCATCTCCCCCACACAAAGAACACACAGTGAATACCTTTCCTACAGCTAAATTCACAGTACTAATGACAGAGGTGGGGGGGGGGGGGTTCACAGCCCCCACGCTCAGGGATGACACTGCTCAAGATACAGACAGAATTACAAATGCACTCTATAAGCACCTACAAAGATGTATGGGTCATGCCATCAATGGTAAACCAAGACTCGCTAGTCCTACACAAGGACACCAGTCTGCTGAACCCCTGTGTTATACAGGCTATACAACAGAAGTAGGACAGTAGTCTAGAACAACAGCAAATCCCAGGACATGCAGACATCCATGACCAGTATTAGCAAGATACTTATGTTACTCATGTAATCATCCAAGGCTGACATCCACAGGTAAATAGGCATGGATTCAGAAGATGACCACAGAGGCTTCTTTGGCTATGTCAGGGATCTAAGCAGTAACACACAGATTTGCACTGTGCTGGTGCAATATTGCACTGAATATACTGACCCTACTGATATCACCAACACACTTGATGATACATTTAGAGCAAGCTTCACCTCCTACAGGGCCCACAACAATACCCAAAATGTACAGTATCCCAGGCATCTGAGACATACAGGTGGTAATGGCCCTTTCAAATGGCATGACAGAGCATCAATTGAGGCAGATGGTGTCCCAGACTGCATCCTGCAGACACTACAAGACAAAGTGACCCCCCGCCTAATATAGAAATTCAACATCAGCCTCTACACAGGCCACATGGCCATTCAATGGCACATGGCAACAGCTACTATACTCCACCAAGGTGGTGACACAACTGACCATGGTAACTACCACCCCAAAAGCCTGAGTAGCCTGATCTGCACAGCTATGGAGTGCATCCTCATGGCACTCATTAACATAGACAATGATAACCTCCAGACACTTGACTCAACCCAGGTAAGCTTGATTGAGTGCAGATCATGCCTACTGAACCTGTTTGACATCTTACAGTCACCTAGACTTTAGGTGTGGGGTGTGGTAGTTCACACTTACTACCTGGACCTCGCCATGGGTTTTGACACCATTCCCCACTCAGGTATTATTTCTACACTCACCAGCCAGTACATACACCCATACATCACAGGTTGGTTTGCCAACAGGCTTACACACAGAACCCACATGGTAAGCATAGCAGCCTCCAGGTCCAACTCTTGAGCAGTCACAACTGGTGTCCCACAGCACTCAATCCTGGGACCCCTACTGTTTGCCATATACTTCTCAGAGGTACGGGCTAACACAGGTGGACTACAGCAGAACATGTTTGGTAATTACTGCAGACTGGGAGACATAACTGACAGTCCAGCTGTCACAGACATCCTTCAAGGGGCCTCACATAGACCAACACAGGGTGTCAGAGTCATGGCCTCCAGCTAAAGGCCACATATTGCATGGTCATTCTGTTTTGGGAAACTACACACACACATATTAACACATGAGTGGCAGACACTATAATTCAGATGACGTAATGGGTATGTGGGGACTGCATTAGATAGTGATCTCTCCTTTGACAATCATATCTGCAAAGTAGTTAGGACATCCGTCTATGTAGACCATCTGATTACTTAAGGATTCGCATCTAAACAGACTGAGGTTATTGTGCCCCTTTACTCATAACTCATCAATCCCATCATCAAGTATGATAACCCATTTTGGAAGTACCTCAGAAGACACATCCAACAGCTGGAAAGGTCACAAATGTACCTTGCCAAGAGAGATAATGCCCTCGGACATGTGTCCTATGCTACCAGACTGCATAAACTCTTGCATTACTCAGTGGCATCTCATTTACTCAGAGATGATATTTGCTGGCCAACAAAGCCATGTCCAAGTCAGGCTTAATGGATATACTCCACCTATGGGAATCCATATCACAGTGAGCCATACACTGTAATGAACTGCACCTTGCCACAACCATAACTGGAAGATGCTGGAGTGACAGATTCCTGTCACGGGTACTCCCCATGCTTTGGAACTACATCCATGATTACATTATATGGAGCCCTTCACTAACACTCTAGGGAATCCTTGCAGAGTGGGTGGGGAACAGTGGATACACCCCAGAGATGGCTGTGGTCCATGGAGGGATAGTTAGTTAATCAATGGGTTGGTGACAGCAGATACATTTTGGCTAGGCTTATGAATGGCCTCGGGCAGTTAGGCATGTATCTACCTATGTACCTAAGAACCTATACATACAGTATCGACACATGCTGATAGCTTAATTTACTGTTCAGGTATTGACTTACCTTGTGCCAATGGCAGTTGTGTGTACAATAGTTGAGGGCTGCCTATGTAGGATGCACACAGTAGACCACCTATACATGACAATTTACAGGTGGTCGTGTGTGTGTGCCATCCATGTTTACTGTGTGTGCAGGTGGAGAAGGGTGTCAGTCCGTAGGTGCCTACACTGTCAGTGTGTGCTATACATTCCCTCTTTGCCAAGGCATGGGCATACTGGGCACGCCTCAGTCTGCCTACTGGGGCTGGCACAGGGTGTTCATGGTCTAAGTCCCTCTGTGCCTAAGGGGCCCTTGGCAATGGTGGTGGGCTCTGAGGGCCTTCACCATTCTGTCCCTGCTGCAGCTGTTTCCACAGAATCATATTGTGTAGCATGGCACATACTATGATGATGTGGGCACACATGCCTGGAGAGTACTGCAAGGCTCCACCAGATTTGTCCAAGCAACGGAACCATGATTTCAGCATCCCAAGCACACACTCTATGATGATTCTGGTTTCTGTGTGTGCCTCATTATGGCGTTCTTGCATGGGTGTGTGTGCATTTCTGAAGGGAGTCATTATCCACGGTTCCAGTGGATAGCCAGTATCCCCTACCAGGTGGCAATATGGGATGTCCCCCCTGGCAAATACCTGATACAGCTGTGAGGCATGCCAGATGTGGGAGTCGTGATAGCTTCCAGGGCTGCCAGCACACACATGCATGATAATGCCCTGGGCATTGCACATGACCTGGCAGTTGATGGAGGGGTATCCCTTGCGGTTTATGTAGTGCCAACCCTGCTCACCGGATGGTGACTTGATGTGTATGTGCGTGCAGTCTATTGCACCCAGTCCCTCTGGGTAGTCTGCCACATGGAAGAGATGCATATTGCTGGCCAACTCTTCCTGCATTCAGGGGAAGTATATGTGCTCATTGGCATGTGATAACATGGCATCCAGGAGCTGGTGGAGTACCCTGGATGCTGATGCCTGTAAGATCACCTTGATATCCCCAGTTGGCCTTTGAAAGGTACCTGTGTCTAGTATTCTCAAGCTTACACATACCTTTGTGTCCACTGGGATGGTTTCCCCCTCTGTTATTTGTGGCTCTGTGGCATGGCCGGCAGAGCAAAACAAGTTGCTGTATGGTGTCCCTGTCCACCCTGTAACGCTCTACTATTTTCAGATCATGTAGCCCCTGGCAGGTTACCCTGGGTCTGAACACTCTTCTCCTCCTCTGGTGCCTGAGATGGTTTTCAGCATTATCCTCCACACCACCTTCAGTCTCCAGCACATGCTGGTGAATCAAAGCTATGGCAGCCCCTAACATGTACATATTAAAAGTTCCCCGTCTGTATACACCAATGGTACAGAGTGTCTGGGAATAAAAGTGTGTGTGATGTGCTTTCACACTTTATACTATTGTGCTATGGATTGCTTCTGGTGTAATTGGGTGTGTATGTGCAATTCCAGCTTCAGGGTATGGGTTTTACAGCAGGTACTGCTATTGTGGGGCCTTTGGTGTTGAATTACACTTGACTGCCATGATTCATCTATTGCCCTTTACTTCACTTTTCAACCCGATTCCCCTCCCATTGTCAGGCATGCATCCAGCTGCCGGCTTTCTTGTTTTGTAATTTCCCAACCCAGAATTGTGTAGAGAAATGTGTTATGTAGCTGATCTACTGCAAGTTTGCTTTGTTCTGCTGTGACAGTTCTCTTTTCTTTGCAGTACGGTACCTCCCCTTTCCTGTTCTGCAGGTAGCTGCTAGCAGCCTTGTTAGCTGTTGTCAATGGCCCACTGTGGGTTCCTAGGTGTTAATTACTCATGTGTACTCCAATTACCTGTCACAGCCCCTTAGCAACCCTTGCGCCATGTTGTGGTGTAGCATGTGTGCCAGTGACTATTACGGAGAATTAACGAAATGTGTTACATTGCAGTTTTATTACATATAAATATATTTTCATTGTGATCCCGTTTGCACAGCGATGCACTGCAATTTTACGTTGTGTTAGTGTGGCCATGACATTAAATGTTCTTTTTTATGTGTTGTGCATTTTTTTTATGCCAATGGCTATATATTTAGCCATTGGCATATATTAACAGTATAATATGTGAGTCTGATCAGCTGTCATGGCTCCGATTTTATGTTTGAAAAATGTAAACCGTTTTTTCGGTTTACATTTCTGCATGCTTACACTATGCCTGCACCACTTCCTGAATCACTATATACATTCATTTGCATGCTACACTTCTGCGCATGGGGTAATTAGTATACATGTGCCGGGAGCTGTGCAACTGTGGCGTACGCAGGTAGTGCACATGGAAACAGCTCGTACCTGAATTGCTCGACGGCCATATTTGGTGTTAGATTGCTGACGCTATGCCTGCGCCTGGCGCAAGCTTCATGAATCCCAGGGAACATATAAAATTCCACAACAGGACTGAGTAACTTTACAGAGTATTCTGTCATATTCGCAAGATTTAAGTAGAATAATTAACAATTCTTCATTTAAAGAAATACCTAAATTTATGTAATATATAATGACTTTGACATGGGAAACATTATTTCAAAATTTTACAAAATATTGATAAACTATAAAACAACACTCAAAACCTCATATTGGAAATATATAACAAAAGGACACTCAATACAGTTAACTGAAAATATTAAGACAGATATCTTATTATCGATAAAATATACATTCTTTGCACAATACTGGAAAGTTTTAATTGGAAATGCTTCCACAGAGCATTCTTATCCTCAGACAGAATAAGTAAAATTAGTTCCTCCATAAAAGGTATATGTTGGAGATGTGAGCAAGGACACAATGCAGATTAGAACCACATTTTCTTTGAGTGTGTTAAAATTAAGCCATTTTGGAATGGTATTAATAACTTTCTACAAGCTTTATTTAATTAATCATTTTATTTAACTAAAGCTCTTGTATTATTAAACGTGAATGAAGGTCCTCATTTGAGTAGGTCAAACATGTATCTAGTATGGACTATACTTGCAATTTCAAGGAACTGTATAACAAGAAGATGGAATACAAAGACAATGCCAACTTTGGAAGACTTCTACAGCCTACTGAAGACCACAGCATCATTGGAAATTAAAATTAAAGAACTAAGAAATTATGCAAAGCCATTTGTCAACAACTCTTATGGAAAAGTTTTATCATTGATTGACACTATACAAAAATTGATCAGACACTCTAATAATGGATTGGACATACTTAGAAAGTAACTGTATACATTAAGATCTGTTATAGTGTCAGGCTAATATAAATAGTGTACATAGTTATTTAAAATGTTATGCATAAATACTATGGAATTCATTCAAATGTATTTGGAAAATTAAAAAAAAATTGAGAAAAAAACTTAATCATTGTATTAAGAAATTAAAGCATTTGTTAAAGCAACAGAGGAATAAATAGAAAACATTGTTGCTGGCAACCTTGGAGGCAAACACATGATTCAAAGTAATATTAACCGAAAATGATAAAAATATATAAAAAGATAATGAATAGCTGAGGACTGATTTTGAATCCATTACATGTAATGATCTACATTTGAGAAAATGCACCATGACAAAGATCAAAGATTATTTTAAGGGTTTATGGCTGACCAAGCTTTGCACAAGACTGCAAATGTGGTGCCATCATAAACTGTTCAGAAGACACTAAGATCCTCCAATAAGGTCATTCCTTAACAAATAACTTATGTCAAAAACTGCAGCCTAAAACTAAATGCCAGAATATGTATAACAGTATCCTTCACCAAGCAAGATGTCCACTGTAACTACAACATCTACAAATTATCCACGAAAATTAATCAAGTTGTTAGGGACGGAGAAACTTATGCAGGCAAAGTGCTGTCCTTCATTTACACTGCATCAACTATTGTAAGAAAGTCCCTTTTCAATATGCATCTTATTAGTAAGGGGATTGTGTCCGGGAGAAATGATGTATTTGGCACTTGTTAGGCAAATCATTGATTATAATGCCCTCTTCAATATGTCCAAACACTTGATACATCTTGAAAGACTGCAATGCTTTCTCACAAAGTAAATCAAGGACCTAAATCATAAAAGCTACACTGACCATTACAAAGCCTTGTCCCAATTCTTAGTATCTTACAGGCTGCTGAGAGGAATTCTCTGCCTTGCTTACAGAGTCTCAACTAACTCCATCCTTTCAGACCTACTGAACATCCTCAAGTCCAATGGTGACAGAAACACCTGCTCATGAGATCTTAATCTCTTCTGCAACATAAATAGAACATTTTGAAGGGATAGACAAATATCATCTCTTCTCTAGAATTGTTTTACTTTCCACACAAAGCAGAGTATGTTTCTTATTCTGTTCAAGCATATTCTGAACAGATGGATGAGCAACCACAAGTTCACCCTGCCCCTTATGGAGAGGGGCAACAAGTAAATGTCTTTGCAGTTCTGGGATATTCCTACTTAAAATACAAGGCCCCAGGTTAATTTTGTACTTAAAATTCAAGGGTTAAAACCTTGGGAATACATGGGTATACTTCTAGGGATCCTCAGGGATCAATAGCCTAGTAAGTACCTATGAACCTATTGATCTATGTCCAGCCTTGCACTCCTTGATGGTGTGCCTCAGGATTTTATTTGTTAGTTTTATGTCCCTTTTTTATTAGGAGAGTGGGAGTTGTTATAGTCAGCGTGAAGTTTATTTCTTTTTTTCTGTAAAGCTTGTCTTTATTTGAAATCCACCATATGGACTTATTTCTGAATTTACCATTATTCTCAGTGTTGATGGAAACAGACTTTGTGATGTGCCTGTCCACAAGAGAATATAATACGGAAGAGTATGTAATACCATTGAGTACTGGATTATCTGGAAAATTGTGGCATTATAGTCATCAAGAAAGTCTACATAGAGAAGTGGATTTGTTTTACATTTATCACAAAATACAGTGGAGTTTTAGGGGGTTATCAAAATGTATTTTAAGGGGGAACGTTTCTTGTTGATATGCATGTTTCACTGAGGTCAGGTCATTAAGGGTAGTACAAGGAGAAATCCTAGTAAAGTCAATTTCAAGAAGATTGTTACCTCTGGTGATAAGGAACAATTTGAACAAGGTAATTAGTTTTAATAAAGCTGAGGAATCACTGAGAGTATTTGTTGCTAGAAGTATGGTTATGCCAGTATATAGAGGGGTAGCTAAACTCAACTATTTACTGGTTAATAGAGATCTTTTTGCTATGACATAGTTAATCAATGTGTGCAGACATAGATATGAAAGTGGATCTATAACTGACAATGATATGGTGGGAATTTACCTAGAAAACTATAGCCCATAGCATGGTATCATGCACATTTTTTTAATGAAAAAGATGGTTCCCTAACAAATATGAATAATCTACCACATTTCATCTCCCAATGAACATGAATATATGTTAGTCACTGAACCTGCTAAGCAGAAAGAGCTATCTTTGTACAGGAACCAAGTTTCTGTAACTATAAATATATGTATGTTTTCAGGATAAAGGAAGAGATCAAGTTCATTTTGTTCTTCAGGCTTCTAGAATGGAGCAGTTCTACCTTGATATTGTACAGATTAGAAAAAGAATAGGAATTAAGATAAGTGTGTATCTCCATGAGCTGAACTTTTTCTTAAAAAGGACCATTTGGGGTTAACAAAGGCATTAGTCAGTAAGCAAAATCCATGACTCAAGAGGTGTGGCTCTTCACTGACAAACCAGGAGAGTCTATTAGTCATCTTGTTTTAGGAAGATGCATGCTAGATTCCTGGGAAATAATTGTAGTTAATTAGCCATTTACTGAATCCAGTTATTTTCTCTTTGAAATCAGTCATAATTGTTGGTGATGTAAAGTACTGCTCAGTACTAGTAACTTGCCTTTCTTAAAGACATCGAGGCAGAGTATAATGGTGTTTGTCTACAATTCCTCCTGGGTGAAGCACGTCTGTTAGTTCACTCCTACATGGACAATGACAAGTTCACAGTCATATTTAAGACAGTAAAGGGTTTAGAAGCCTTTCTTGTTAAATGTTTTAATTCTAGAACCAGAGAATCGGCTTACTGTAACCCTCTCCTTGCCCAGATTGATTGAACTATGTTGATGTGCCTAACTATGGAATTGCAAATAACAAAAACCTATGGGACCATTGTGGAGCATGTTTGCAGTTTTGGTGATTTGTAGTAAAGGTATGTATAAGACTCCATCAGGAGCATGTGGGAGCGTGTGATTTTTTAAGTCATTATTTGCATGTGTTGCAATTCCAAGCCCTTCTCCAGGTGGATATTTTGCTAGGGAACTCTACAAGCTCCTTCCCCAGAATTGGACAGTGGCTGTCAGCTTCCCATGGGTCCACCAGCATCTTGCCTGCTAGCTAATCTGGGTGTATTTAACAATAAAACATCTGTGTTATGAAGCCATCATCTTCCACAAGTACTTAGCACTACTGACAACATCTATATTGCAAAGGCCATCCTCTTCCTCTGTTGAAAGAGTCAACAAGCATTTAAATTGGAAGGCATGCCATCCTCCTGAACTGTCAGTATGTGTGGCATGCCATCCCCCCCAAATTGTCACTTTGAGTGGCATGCCATTCTCCCGAATTGTCAGTTTGTGTGGCATGCCAGCCCCCTGAATCATCAGTTTGTGTGGCATGCCATCCCCCTGAATTGTCAGTTTGTGTGGTATGCCATTCCCCCAAATTGTCAATTTTGTATGGCATGCCATCCCACTGAATTGTCAGTTTGTGTGGCATGCCATTCCCCCAAATTGTCAGTTTGTGTGGCATGCCACACCTCTGAATTGTCAGTTTGTGTGGCATGCCATCCTCCTAAATTGTCAGTTTGTATGGCATGCCACCCCCCTCAAATTGTCAGTTTGTGTGGCGTGCTATTCCCCCAAATTGTCAGTCTGTGTGTGAAGCAGATGGTATGATCCTTCAGCTGTAAATTACTCTGACAGCATGTATGATTCTTATATATGGAAAATCTATCAGCAAGTAGTAAGATTCCCTTGTCAATAGATCTCACACTGATACTTAGTGAGTGAGTAATGATGTTAGCACTGCATATATGTCAGTGCCAGTGCAATACATAGGATGAGTCTATAAGAATACATGTGTGCATGGTCCTTTGTAGGAGACAGTCTCACCAGTCTCATTTGCATGTAGCAGAGTCTAATAACAAAAGATAAGTTGGCTAGGTTAGTTATAGAGTGTAAATTATTTGTGCTGGAGTCCTTATTGAGGTGTTTGGATACATCTAGGGGTGCCTCCAAGGTATACCTGAAGAAACATTTTGGATATCATAACATTCGAGCATGGTGGCCTCCAGGTTTGAGATGTGGGTGATAGTGATCTTCGATTACAGGGGCAGTATCAGAGCCATACCATCAATAAGATACAGATGGTGTCACAGAAGAAGTTTGTGAGGAGCAGTATCAGAATGTAGGAAAATGGAATGTCCGGCAAACCTCACAGAAGAAGTTTGTGAGGAGCAGTATCAGAATGTAGGAAAATGGAATGTCCGGCAAACCCCACAGAAGAAGTTTGTGAGGAGCAGTATCAGAATGTAGGAAAATGGAATGTCCGGCAAACCTCACAGAAGAAGTTTGCGAGGAACAGTATCAGTATGTAGGAAAATGGAATGTCTGGCAAACCTAGACATTATAGGTTCATAGGTTCATAGGTAGGTACTAGGCTATCTGACCGAAGGCATTTATAAGCCTAGCCAGAATGTGCTGGCTTTCGCCTCCCCCTTAGATTAGTTTCCTGTGCCTCTGTCCAGCAGAGCCATTGAAGTGATCCCTGGGGTAAACTTTCTGTTTCCCATCCACTCATCAGGGTTCCTCTTGAAGAGGGTTAGTGAGGAGCTCTGCCTAATGTAGATTGGAATCTTGTTCCAGAGCATGGGAAGTCTCTGGGACAGGAATCTATCCCTCCAGCACATCCTATTTATTGTTGTGGTGAGGTTTAGATCCCTGGAGCGTGTGGCTTGAAGGGATATGGTTTTCTTTAGGTGGAGCATGTCCATCAATTCTGGGCTGGACATGGCCTTGTATGTCAGGCAGAGATCAACCCTGAGTAGGTGGTATGCAACCGAGTACAGCTGGAGTTTCTTCAGTCGAGCTGCATAGGGCTTCTGCTTGAGGCCAGTGATCCTCTTGGTGAGGTACTTCTGTGGTCTTTCCAGTTGTTGCAGGTGTCTTGTAAGGTACATCCCAAATGGGGCATTGTACTCTATGATGGATCTGATGAGTGATGTGTGGAGGGGCCCAATGACCTCTTTCTATCTGGATGCAAACACTTTTGTGATTAGGTGGGCCACATAGAAGGATTTTCTAACCACTTTGGCAATGTGATTATCAAAGGAGAGGTTACTATTTACTTGGGTTCCCAGATCCCTTATTATGTCTTCCGTATTTAGGGGGCTACCACGTATGTGATAGTTTGTGGGTACTTTGTTTTTTCCAAAGGGGATGACTATGCACTTTTTGGCATTTAGCTTGAGGCCATGGTTTTGACACCAGATATCAATCTCAGTGAGACCCTTTTGGAGGATGTCTTTGTCAGCCGGGGAGTCAATTATAGCCCCTAGTTTGCAGTTGTCTGCGAACTTGGTCAGCCATAGTCCTCCTGTGCTTGTCTGTACCTCTGAGAAGTATATGCCGAACAGGAGGGGTCCTAGGACTGAGCCCTGGGGAATGCCACTTGTAAGCGGATTAGAGTCAGACCTAGCTCCCACAACTCTTACCATGTGGGTTCTATCCATGAGCCAGTTGGCAACCCATCTCATGATGTAGGGGTTTATGTTCAGGCTGGTGAGCTTGTCTATAATACCTGAGTGGGGAATGGAGTTGAAGGCCTTTGCGAGGTCTAGGTAGGCTGTATGGACCACCTTTCCCTCGTCTATAGTCTTGGTAACTGCCTCAAAGCAGTCCACCAGGTTTAGGAGGCATGATCTGCCCTTAACAAAGCCGAACTAGGTAGGGTCCAGTGTTTGGAGGTTCCCAATGTCTCTGTCAATGAGATCCACGATGATGCGCTCCAAAGCTTTGCAGACCAAGCTAGTCAGGCTTATAGGGCGATAGTTCACGGGGTCTGTTGTGGCTTCACCTTTGTGGAGTGGAATAACCATTGCTCTGCACCACTCGGTGGGCACAAAGCCTGTAGAGAGGCTGAGTTTAAACAGTGTGTTTAGGTGAGGGGTTAGTTCATCTTTGAGCTCGTGTAGGACGCAGTCATGGACACCGTCCGGTCCCATTGATGCTGTGTTTTTGGCTTTGGAGAGGGCTATTTTAACCTGAGTGTCTGTGATTTCAAGGGCACTACATTCTTCTGGTATAGTTATGGACCCTTTTGGGGGTGAAAGGGGGGTAAAGTTTGTACTGAACCTGTCTGCCAGGATGTTGTCTATATCGGTCGGTTCAGTGTATTTTGTGCCATTCTGCACTAACTCTGAGCAGATCTGAGAATTGCCACTTAGATTCTTGACATAGCTAAAGAATGCCTTGGTGTTATCTTTGGAGTCCATGGCAATGTTTCTTTTGAAGCTAGCCTTGGATGATTTTATGAGGGAATGTAGTTTCTTGCTGATACTGATCAGGGATGTATTCCCTTCTTGGGATTTTACTCTTTTCTGTAGTGGTTTCCTCCTTCTGTTGTATAGCTTGTTTATGGCAGGGGTCCATCAGACTGGTTTCCTTTTCTTGGAGGAGTGAGTCTTGGCTTTGTTTGGGATAGCACAATCCATGCATTCTTGTAGGTGCCTGTATAGTGCATTAGTAAAGGATTTTGCAGCTTGGACACCGTTATCCTTTCGCATGGGGGCTTTGAAACTTCCCACCTCGGTCTTAAGTAACATGAAGTTTGCCTTTGAAAAGTTTTTCACTGTGGTTTCTTTGACCGGGGGTGATGGCAGAATATGGATATCCAGAGTGATTAGTTTATGATCAGATCTAACCAATGAGGGGTTGATGTTTGGTGTAGAACACCAGTCGCCCATGTTGGTGATGACCAGGTCCAGTATGTTGTCACCTCTGGTGGGGTTGTTGACCAGTTGATCCAGGGCGTTTGAGTTTATAAACTCTAGGAAATGTCGGGCAAGGGAGTTAGTACTTGAGCAGTTCTCCCAGTTAATGTTCGGGTAATTGAAATCACCCAATATCAGAATGTTTGGTCGGACCTTTATGTTTCCCAGTGTTTCCAGGAATGCGGAGTGGGGGTCTTGTGACATGGTGGATGATCTGTAGCAAGCTATAATTTGAATAGCAGTTTTTCCCATCGTTAGTTGCACGTGGATGATCTCTGAAGCATTGTCCTGTGTCACTAACCTGGAGGTTTGGGTATCCTTGATGAATATGGATACTCCCCCGCCTTTTGTATTTCGGTCCGGGTTTTGTGGCTGAAATATATGGTATGAGTTGTAGTCTGGTAGTGCTGGGGTGCTCTCTGGAGCCTTAAACCAGGTTTCTGTTACTGCACATATATTGATTTTCACCATACTGAGGAGTGCCTCAAGTGTGTGCATTCTGAGGTTTAGACTTCTGGCATTTAGTAGCATTACCCTCATTTTTTTGTTACTTGTGCTATTTACAGTGGTAGGTTTGTCTTTTGAGCCTTGCCTAAAAAAGGCACTATGGGGGTGGCAAGAGCCTTGGCCAGTATTCGAAAGCCTAATGGTGACAGGTGCAAGCCATCTCTAGCAAAGCAGCTTTTTTTGTCAAGCATGTCATCCCAGGCTGACAGATACTGGATCCCCTTTGAATGACACCAGAAGCTTAGCTAATTGTTGAAATTGATCATTTTTTCTCTATACCTTAGTATCATTCTTGGTGAGGACAGGATGCTACTCAGGGTTAGGGTCATACCTGCCTGGGCTATGTGATCAGAGAGCTCCTTCATGTCTCTTTACATTTAGTCCAGGGAGGTACGGCTCAGGTCATTCACACCAACATGGACAATGACAGAGTCATATTTATACTTGTTCTGGAGTGATCTGAATGCTTGTGTTATATGGCAGATCCTGGCACCTGACAGGCAGCTAACAGTAACCTTCTCCTTGTTCAGCCTAGTAAGTGGGACATCAGTGTGTCTGACTATAGAGTCACCTATTATTAGTGTGTTGGGTATGTTATTTTGCCTTAAGGGCTGTGATTGCATGGCACACTGGTTTTGTGAATTATGTGTTTCATGGTTTGTGTTGGGGGGTGGAGGTTGCTTGGATGTCTGCTTCGGAGGTCTCTGTTGCTTTTGCAGATTTGTATTTAGAGCCTCCGAGTATGTTTTTGTGTATTTATGTGTGTTTTTTGCCGGTGCTGATTTCATAGGTCTATGTGAGACTGGTGGTGTGATGCAAGTAATTCCCTTCTCCTCTTGACTGCCTGGTCCAGTCTTGGGTTGAGAGAGCTTAGCCTCCAGTTTGGCTGTATAATTGCATCTCACACATGTATTAATGTTTGGTGGAAGGAGGAGAGCGTTGTCTGTCTACATGAGGCAATTGTAGCATTGCCTCAAAATTCCCAGATTCATCAGTTGGACCGGAGAGTACACCTGAAACGTCCCTTTGGACATGCCTGGATGGAAGACGTGTACAGAGCATGAACTATCACAATTTTCACTCATCAATTGTTTCTGCAATACCATCTGCACAGGCTATACAGACATGCTCCACAGTACATGTAGTATCAAACAGAGACATTATTTAAAGGCAGTAGCAGAGGTTACATGTGCCATAACATCAGTTTTGGAGTGGAAAACAAGATTGATACAGGACAGTTTTAGGTGCACAGGTCTGGTTTAAATATATAGCATAGATTTTATAACACATGACTATAAATTGCATTCTGTAGTGTGGGTGACCATGCCATGTACCAAATAAGTTCACCAACCCTGTCTTCCTCCAGCTTGTCCCTAACTGTAAATAAGCTTAGGTGTTTCACTGTTTGATGTCCTTTATCATCCAGGTGTTAACATGGTTGAAGTTACATGAGAAGGGCGTAGATATATTTGAATCTAACCCTCATCTTGGTGGGTGGCCATGGGAAAGTGTGTATGGGATTACTTTTAGACCATCAGAACTACACGCAAGCAAACAGCATGAATAAAGCTATGGTCTTTAGCATTAAGCCATAACACATAACATAAGCAATACTGATTAACAAGTCCGTATGAGCACAGACCCACCTTGATGCCTGAAGTCAGCTTGTCTAACTCCTGAGGACCCTATAAGTATATGCAGACAGAATGTGTGAATCAGTTTTGTTGCACAAGTAATGCAGTATTACACACAAATGACATGCCTGACAATTCATTACCACCAGGCCGAACAACAGGCACCTGACTTTAACAAACATCTTGTCCATGAACACATCAGTATTTAGACATAATTAATATAATCAGCAATGCAGCAATGAACTATATTAATTAAGTATAAACACACAGAATCCATAGCTGAATATATCTGGCAGTGCAAGGACTATGGCCGGCTGGTGACCCTAGAAACAATTCAACTTCTATAAGGGATGTTAGTGAGGGCTTATCATTCACCTATGTCATGTTAGAAATTTTATAATGTTTCTAGCCTGTTACCATGCACAACTACAAAACCTTATGACACTTTGATAGCAAGTTGGCACTGTATAGTCATAATTGCATGCAACATTCACCCTTTGGATAATCTCCTGACATAAGTGGTCCATTTGTCATGGACTACCTCCTCTTGTTTTAATTACTCCAGATATTTTGCATTTCTAATAGAATGACCAGAATGGACCTCATTCCTAAATCATAGTATTATTATTATTATAATTATTATAATAATTATTATTATTATTAATATTATTATTTATAATAAATAAATAAATGTATTTTAATAAATAATAATAATAACAATAAAAGTTTTGGGTGATTGACTGGCTCTAAAAATCATTGGGTTGATTGGACACAAAAAGAAGAAAAATGCTTCATGCTTATCAAATGATATATGAAAATCAGTGTATACCAAGATTATATATTGCGCACTCTGAAGGAGGAATGGGCCTCTTTCAACTTGATTACATGTTTAAATCTGCACTCATGGGACTGCATACATGTCTGCTGACCTCATCAGATCCAAAAATAGTGAAATTTTCAAAACATGAGAACGAGAAGAAGTCTAAAATGTCAGCATTGCTTAGTGCAGCAGAAGCATTTTGGTGTGAAGCAGAAATGGAAATCAGGCCAGAAGGAGACAAAAATCAGCCAGTAACTAAATGTGCCAAATAAATAAATAAATAAAAGAAAGAAAAGAAGGAGAACAAACAAATAAGAAGTTAAGAAATTTGGAAAATCTATAAATATAGTGGCATGTATAGAAATTTCCTGCAACAATCTTATGTTGACCAAAATCTGACACAGGAATAGTTAAGGAGAGGTGAATTTAAATCAAAAGATGAAAGGTTAATAATGTCTGTCTAGGACAGGGGACTATGTACATGTTGGTTTCCAAAATCTATTGAAAAGGTCGAGAAACAGACACATGTGGCTCTGTAAAAAAAAAAAAAAAACTGGAAAGAGCAGCACATCTTATTCCTGGGTGTGATGCACTCATGACAGAGGGCATGTATACTGAATGGCAAAATAATATGGCAAGACTGTCGCACTGGGAATTGTGCAAACAGTATAACATTGGAAACAGGAACCACAAAGCATTATACAGAATGATGAAGAGTATATCACATGGGATCACCCATTACCAACAGTTCAAAAATAGATGCAAAAAAACAAAAACAAAAAACAAAACCAAAAAAAAAAAAACAGATATAGTAATCCATGAAAAAAAGACAAAAGTAGCATTGAAATTGCTACACCCAATAATTACAGTGCTTTATGTACAGAGAGACAAACTCATAAAATATCAGAATTTGCAGGTGTGGAAGAAAGATACCTAGACAATTGCAATAGTAATAGGAGCAATGACTCTAAATAAAATAGTTTACAGTCATACTTAGATATGCTTGCAATATATGTAACCCCATATGAATCACAGACGGAGGAAATTCTGGACACAGTGTGGATGCTGAGGAGAACATTCTTGGCTAAATTAGAGAATTAAACACTTTTATAGCCTGACTTAAAACTTTAAGTTAGAACAGGAAGAGCAAATTAATTTAGAACTTGGATTGTATTTCTATAAATCAAGACAGTTTTCAGTATCAGTTTTAGTCTTCTAAAGTATTTCTTAGTAATCTATGTTCACATTTTTGTTTGTTTTATTTTTGATCCTTCATCTATTCCTGAATATTTACACACTCTTCCTGCTGAAGTTCCTTTATATCACTTTCCTGTACCAGGTTGATATATTCTTTGAGCTGTAGCTTTCCTGGTTTAAATGTTGCTTTTGCACATTTATCAGGATCAGATGTTATTCTCATATCATTTGAGAACATTTTAACCATTTATATTTGTCCTTTCAACTTCTCATCTGATGAACAATACAGTTTTAAGTCATCCACAAAAAATACATGAACATTTTTAAACAAGGTTGTTTTCTGGAAGACAAATGGTAACTATAACCTACTCTGTTAAGTAAGCAGCGTAATGAGTTAAGGACAAGACAAAGCAGCAGTGGTGACAAAGAATCACCCTATAATATTCCCCTTTGAATTTTTATCTCTAGGATAATAATTTAACTTTTATCACGGCTTAACTGCAAAGTAGTTTGCTACTGTTTCATGGTCACTGTAAAGTCATTGATCAATGTAGGGTGTATCTTATACACCTGCAAACATTATTTTATCCATGAATGAGAGATTTGTAATCCATGCCATATTTAAATTCTTCCCTTTTTTACAATTCGCTATTATGACTTTGTTTAGCAACAAATTATCTTTTGTTCCATAGGACTTTCATTTGTTACCCTTTTGTTCTATTGTCATAACTGCATTTTTTTCTAAATGAATATAAACTCTTTCTGTAACATTTCCAGTATATAGTTTGTATATTCCTGGAAGGTAAGTTATTGGTCTGAAATTCTTAGGATCATTTGCTGGTGCACTCTTAAGGAAGGGTATCATTTTTTCTTATTGTTGATGTCTGTTCTGGATGTGCATATAATTAATTCTTACTCAAGGCTAAGTCTTTTGCGAAATGTGAGAATGCTTTTGTCTAGAAGTTAGGTAAAGCATCTGTGCATGGTGTTTTCCCATTTAAGAGCTTTTCTTAATTCTGTCTCAATTGTTTTGGCCGTTACTTTATCCCATTTCATATCTTCTACATGAGAGCTCCTTACTGTTTCTTTTAATTCTTCTATCCATTCAGCCTGTTTGTTATGTTCAACATGATCTTCATAATACTTCTCCAAAATGTGTCTATTTATTTTTTTGGTGGTGTTTCAACTCCTTTTGCTTAGTTTCTCAAGTCTCTATAACATCTTTTTGATCTATCAGTGAATTGCTGACTTTGTATATTTCCTTTGTATTTATCTGCATATCTTCTATGTCTTTCTGCCTGTGTTGATAACTTAGTTTATTATTGGAAATAGTATATGATAAATTTTTGATAGCAAGCTGGTACTTTATAGTCATGACCACATACAGCATTCACCATTTGGATAATCTTCTGACATAACTGATGCATCTTTTGTCTATGACTACCCTTTCCATGGAGAGTTAGGCAATGTTGTCTGAAGTTCACAATGAAAATTTTATTTTTTCAACTGCAGCATTATCCTGTCCTGCAGATTCTACACACACATGCACACACACACACACACACACACACACACACACACACACACACACACATATATATATATATATATATATATATATATATATATATGATAAATACAAACAGATATCCATAAACCTTTGAAAAACATTAATGGTAGATTAGGTGTATCTTGGGTCCCAGAGAATTTTCAAACCATGGGCACCCCTCACACTTTATCTTAGGACCATGCATAAATGCAAATGGTCTTTCAGAGTCACCTTCTTGATTGTTTAAAATGTATACTAAACTACAAGAGTATCTTAAATTATATTTATTGTCTAATAAAACAAAATTTGTTTGAGTGAGTTTTACATTTTCAGTCTCAAACATTTTTCCACGCAGTGTAAAAAAATGTACTAATCAGAAAATGTAAAATGACTCTTTTCAGAACATTTCCAACAAAGCAGGCCATTAGCAGTATCAGTGGCAGAACAGGTAATGCACTCGCTTTGATGCAAAAAGGTGTGGATTCATTAAACTGAGCTCCCATATGCTTGAGTTGGTAGCAGCTCAGGTGGATGTAAAAGATCCCTTGGCACCTGTCAAAAAGAGAAGGGAAAATTCCTAGGTGCTCTGGCCAAATTTCCCCAATTACCTCTAGTCTTCCTGAAAATGTAGCTATTAGTCTAGTGGGACTAACCTGATCAAATTAGGATAGGAAAATAAATAAAATATAAATTTAAATCATAGTGATTATAATCCAGCAATGTCCTCAGTCATCAATTATAGCCACTTTATGGGCTATGTACAAGTCACACATTTGGCTGTGATAAAAATAACCACACTTAGGTATTTCAGCTTGCTTTACATGAATGCACACTAGACCTGCAATACAAAACTAAGAACTATTTAGCTATTTTTGCCAACTCTTTCAGCCATTTTCATCCCTACACAACTCCTACATACTCAGCTATTTTAGCTGAATTGTCCAACTGTGATTAAAATAGTACTAATAGTAATAATAATAATGATGATGATGATGATAATAATAATAATAATAATAATAATAATAATAATAATAATAATAATAATCAGCACCAATATCACGGCCAGGGTATGTTCATTATACAACCGCTTGTCGAAGAAAAAAGTTCTTTTAACATATGCGAGTGGTGCTGATAAGCAATTGTTGAAACTTATCATAACCAACTGCTCAGTCAGCATAGCATATACAATTCCCATCCATTGCTGTACATAATAAAAGTATTCAAATTCTAGTAGCTTAAAATCATCCAAAATTTAATCACCACGAACAAGCACAAACTGGTAAAAACAATAAAACAATGGATAAGCGTTATCGGGTCTCCTCAATGACCCTTCATCAGATCCATGCTTCAAACATAGTTAATGATCATTTTAAAAGATGTTTCTGCCAATAGAATACTGGAAACAGATGCTGGCATGTCATACATGCCTCCTGACTCTCCGCCTTTTCAATGTTGATTTCATGGGAAATGTAGTGTTTAATCCCGGTTTCCTGTGTGCTTGTAGTCTTCCAATCCAATACATCTCTTCCTGCTCCAATCTATTGTTATTGTCTCCTCCCCTTTCCGACTTAAAAACAATCCTCAGAACTCTAAACATAAAGCCATGTCCCTCATTATCCCTGACGTGTTTAGCAAGGGGATTTTTATAGTCTTTTAGCCTAATGTCACTTATATGTTTCGACAACCCCTCCTTAAACCGCCTTACTGTCTTTCCAACATAGAAGTGGTCACATGCTGAACATGTAGCCAGGTATACTATATTCTTTGTTGTGCAGTCCGCATAAAAGCTGCAAGTGTACCTCTTTCTGGTGACAGGATGCTCGAAACAATTATCTGTGCATATATATCTGCACATGGTGCATCTTCTGCATGGGAAGGTTCCTCTCCTTTCTGAGTTAACATATGATAAGAGATGATTCTCTTTACATAAGATACTTTTTAAGTTTTTTGCATTTCTGTAACCAAATCTTGGTGTCTCTCCTATTAACTCTTTACATTCTTCACTTGACATTAGTATCTTCCAATTCCTTCTAATAATATTACATATCCCTTCCATATCTGTTGTATGGGTGAGGATCATTTTAACTTCTCTCTGACCATTTTTGTTGCTTCTTGGATCTATGCCATCCTGCCTCCTTTCAAATATGGCTTTCCTTTCATTTCTCTTTCCAGTAGCACCTGTTGCCTCATTCTCATTACGTCCTCCTCTCTATATCCTCTTGCTTCCAGATGCTCAGACATATCATTCATAACTCTCCCAAGGGTTGCATTATTCGAGTGTAGTCTTGATGTCCTTAGAAAATGACCTCTCATAACATTTCTATAAGTATACTTTGGATGCATACTATTCCTTGGTAATATCTTATTTTTCCAGCATTCTTTTCTGAAAAGGCTTGTTTCTATATTACCTTCTTCATCATGTAATACTCTTACATCCAGAAAATCCATCTGTGCATCACTGCAAGAGATAGTAAACTTCAAAAAATCGGTGCTGCTCTCCAAGTATCTATGGAAGTTGTTAAATTCCACAGCATCTCCTTCCCAGAGGACATATATATCATCCACAAACCGCTGATATATCTTTATATATTCCTTCCATGGATTGTCCTGATATATCACTTTCTCTTCCCATTGCGCCAACACTATGTTCGCGTAGCTGTTGGCGCATGTTGTACCCATTGCAACACTACACAGTTGAACATAGAGTTTACTACTGAAGATGAAGATGTTGTTTTCAAGTATCAACCTCATCAGTTCACATATGACTGTAGCTCTTCTTTCATCATATGCCTCTTTACTCAACAGGAACTCCTTCAGCGCTGCTATACCATAGCTGTTTGGAATGCTGGTGAACAAGCTCTTAATATCCATACAAACAATTAAGTATTTCTTCTTATCTTTTTTGCCACTCATATATACACTCAACATCTCAATAAATGCTTCCGTATCTCTTAATACTGCTGGTGCTTTCTCTAACTCTTTCTTAATGTGATTTTCCACATATATGGAAGCTGGCTCCGCAATCCACCAAGGAATAGTATGCATCCAAAGTATACTTATAGAAATGTTATGAGAGGTCATTTTCTAAGGACATCAAGACTACACTCGAATAATGCAACCCTTGGGAGAGTTATGAATGATTTCTCTGAGCATCTGGAAGCAAGAGGATATAGAGAAGAGGACATAATGAGAATGAGGCAACAGGTGCTATTGGAAAGAGAAATGAAAGGAAAGCCATATTTGAAAGGAGGCAGGATGGTATAGATCCAAGAAGCAACAAAAATGGTCAGAGAGAAGTTAAAATGATCCTCACCCATACAACAGATATGGAAGGGATATGTAATATTATTAGAAGGAATTGGAAGATACTAATGTCAAGTGAAGAATGTAAAGAGTTAATAGGAGAGACACCAAGATTTGGTTACAGAAATGCAAAAAACTTAAAAAGTATCTTATGTAAAGAGAATCATCTCTTATCATATGTTAACTCAGAAAGGAGAGGAACCTTCCCATGCAGAAGATGCAGCATGTGCAGATATATATGCACAGATAATTGTTTTGAGCATCTTGTCACCAGAAAGAGGTGCACTTGCAGCTTTTATGTGGACTGCACAACAAAGAATATAGTATACCTGGTTACATGTTCAGCATCTGACCACTTCTATGTTGGAGTGACAGTAAGGCAGTTTAAGGAGAGGTTGTCGAAACATATAAATGACATTAGGCTAAAAGACTATAAAAATCCCCTTGCTAAACATGTCAAGGATAATGAAGGACATGGCTTTATGTTTAGAGTTCTGAGGATTGTTTTTATGTCGGAAAGGGAAGGAGACAATAACAATAGATTGGAGCAGGAAGAGATGTATTGGATTGGAAGACTACAAGCACACAGGAAACCGGGATTAAACACTACATTTCCCATGAAACCAGCATTAAGAAGGCGGAGACTCAGGAGGCATGTATGACACGCCAGCATCTGTTTCCCAGTATTCTATTGGCAGAAACATCTTTTAAAATGATCATTAACTATGTTTGAAGCATGGATCTGATGGAGGGTCATTGAGGAGACCTGAAAGCACTTATCCATTGTTTTATTGTTTTTACCAGTTTGTTCTTGTTCGTGGTGATTACATTTTGGATGATTTTAAGCTACTAGAATTCGAGTACTTTTATTATGTACAGCAATGGATGGGAATTGTATATGCTACGCTGACTGAGCAGTTGGTTGTGATAAGTTTCAACAATTGCTTATCAGCACCACTCGCATATGTTAAAAGAACGTTTTTCTTCGACAAGCGGTTGTATAATGAACATACCCCGGCCATGATATTGGTGCTGTTTTTTTGTGTCTGCATTACTTATTGTCTCTACAGCATGCTCCTACTTGGATCTGGTTGTGGTGTACTTGGAATAATAATAATCAGAAGAAGAGTGTTCACAGTAAAATATTTCAAGTTTGTCTCACAGAAACTCCCAGAAGCAAATGACAGGAGGTTGATTTTATCTACAGAGATCTCCTAACCTCCACCTAGAACATATAACATTTTATGACTGTGTATACCTCAGATGTTTGATTGTGATAAAAGTGGTGGCAGTAGTAATGCATTTAAAGGCTGCTTCACACAAACAGTAGCCACATTAAGGTATTCCAACCTATATCACAGAAATGCACAGCAGTCTTGCAAAGCCAGATTAATGACTATTTCAAATGAGCAGAAAATGGAGTAAGTCACTTTCATCTGCATATAGCCCCTTGCAGTTATTGCTACTTTAATAATCAAGTACACTTAAGACACTGTTTGAGATAAAGTATAATGCCCCAAATAATATATATCAAGACTGATTTACAGAAAAGCACAATAGTGATATTAAAGTTTCCAAAATACTTCACAGAAATGCACATTAGTCCTACAAAGCTAGATTAAAAACTGTTTAAGATGAACAGAAGAACAGGGTAAGTTTTCATCCACAGACAGACTCTTCACCCCACTCAGCAGTTATAGCCACTTATGCTAATTCAATACACCTCAGTCACTTGATTGTGATGAAAATAATGGCTATGGTAATGTGTTTCAGTTTCTTCCCAGCAAAACACTCTACCCACAGTGCAATATTCCAACTTACTTCTCACAAAAGCATGCTAATCCTAAAAATCCAGGTTAAAGGTTGTTTAAAATAAGCAGATAACAGAACTTTATGTTATGTTCATCCAAAGACAGATCCCATTCTCCACCTAGCAGTTATAGCCACTTTGCTAATAAAGTACACTTTAGACATCTGATTGTGATAAAATAATGGCCATGACAATGCATCCCCATTTTGTTTTACTCAAAGGAACATCAGCCAGAGTAAAGTATTCCAATTTAACTTCACACAAATGCAAACTATTATTTCAACCAGGATAGTAACTATTTCAAATGAAGTGATAAAAGAGCAAGGTGAACAGACACCACTCATCCTCACACAACAGTTATAGCCACTTATGCAGTGTGCACTTACATTTAATTGTGATAAAAATAATGGCCACCATAAATGTACTTCAACACTGTTTTACACAAACCATAGCCATAATATTCTGACTTGTTTCACAAAGTCACATTAGTCCTACAAAGCAAGAATAATAACCAAACAGCAGCCAGTCATTTTAATCTCAGTCAGCCCCTGCACCCAACAATTGTAGTCACTTGGTTAATTGTGTACATCTCAGATATCTAACTGTAATAAAATAAAAAAATAAAATAAAATAATAGCAACACAAAGTATTTCAGCTCCATTTTATATGAGCAGACAGTTGTTTGCCAGTCCCCATAGCAAAATGCTCACCAAGTTGTCCATTGCCAGCATCTATTTGCCTACCATTATTTAAAAAAAAGACTTAGATATTTCTACAGCCACTGCTGACCTTCTACAATGTTATAAATACTTTACTTTGTAATATCTGTGATTACTGTTCCTTGCTGTCCCTCTAAATTGATTGGCCAAGTGAACAGACTTCCCCTGATATGGTACAACAGCTGTAGCTGCTTTGAATGAGGGTGCTGTGGGTTGCTTATTTACTTGTTTGTTTGCTTATTTATGTATTTATTTATTTATATCAAGCAAAAACATTTTACTTAAAAAATAAATAAATGAGCCTTACCACCCTTCTTTACAGCATTCAAACCTGTGGTGCCATACTCCTGTGCTAGATAATGGCCTTGCTGGAGCTGTAAGAAAATAGTGACCATCCAAATTTTCCATATTATAGTCCACCACTGAGACCATCATACCCCAGAATTTCCTCATTTTTTCATATCCATTTATGCATAGAAACTAATACATGCATTTCAAAAAGCAACCATGTTTGTAGCAAAAAATGTACACCAATAACATTTATATGTTAAAAAAACTACAATCCACTCTGCTACAGGCCCCATGAAGGCTCAGTGTCTCTCCAACCTAACACCACTCTTAAGTATTCAACTGCGGTACCACCTTTAACATTCTTATAAGAGAAGCGCAGTCCGGGTCTGAACTGTCTGCAAACAGTTACAGTTAACTTTGAACCTAACACCACTCTTAAGTATTCGACTGTGGTACCACCTTTAACATTCTTATAAGAGAAGCGCAGTCCAGGTCTGAACTGTCTGCAAACAGCTACAGTTAACTTTGAACCTAACACCACTCTTAAGTATTCAACTGCGGTACCACCTTTAACATTCATATAAGAGAAGTGCAGTCTGGGTCTGAATTGTCTGCAAACAGCTACAGTTAACTTTGAGTATGTGTCTACCTGTCTGAGCCAATCTTCATTTTCCCCTGGAGAGCACTGTGCTTTGGCTGTAAGCAGCCCCCCCCCCTACCACCACCACACACATCTTCCACTTTCTCTTATTCCCTTCTGTTAGCAAATAGTATCCATAACTGATCAATACTGTGTGTTTGTTAATTTAAGCTATGACCACAGTAGCCTACTGATACAAGGTTATCCTGTTTTTCCACCTGAGAAATTAAGAAACTACTTAGTTTCAGAGCAGTCCTTGGTCAATTGTGATTGTTTCTTAACACATACTTGTCTTGCTTTGGCTCATTAGCAGCAGTACAAAGAACTGCCTGCTCACACCCTTGTTCTCCCATCCCCTTCCCTGTTTATTACCTTAAGACAAACCAGAGTTAATAAATATTACCTGTGGCAGGCACCATTTGTAAAACTACAATCCACTCTGCTACAGGCCCCATGAAGGCTCAGTGTCTCTCCAGTAAGTGTTTTACAACTGTAAATGCCTATTTATGTTGAATTGTATTAGACATTTTACAACTGTATATGTTTATGTTGAATTGTGTTAGACATCTAATATGTTTTATGCTTTATTATTGATGTTACTATGGCATGCTAGCATTTTCGTATGCACCACGTTGTTTCTAGTATAATAGTTTGTATGGTCTATTTGCATAGCTGCACCTTGTTCACTAATGTTATCCATGTAATTGTGTTGTGTGTAGACAGCTCATACTAGTGTCTAAATTATTTCTATAAGTTTGTGCTGTTACTGGTGGATAGAATCACATTAGAGAACCACGACAGATTGCTACTCACTATATTTTTATCTGTGGCTGCCTAACTGTCTGGGTTTTTGTTTTCTAATGTTCTTCCAATTGGCTCAGTATCTGCATATACTAAGTAGTGGTTCAGGACATTGTCCTGCATGTGGTAGCTATTTGCTCAGTGTGTTTTTTATAATCTTTATAATATATATTTACCATCTCAAAAGTGCTTACTCCTCTCTGTACTCTTCTTTTCTTGACCTAACACCACTCTTAAGCATTCAACTGCGGTACCACCTTTAACATTCTTATAAGAGAAGCGCAGTCTGGGTCTGAACTGTCTGCAATCAGCTACAGTTAACTTTGAGTATGTGTCTACCTGTTTGAGCCAATCTTCATTTTCCCCTGGAGAGCACTGTGCTTTGGCTGTAAGCAGCCCCCCCCCACCACCACCACCACACACATCTTCCACTTTCTCTTATTCCCTTCTGTTAGCAAATAGTATCCATAACTGATCAATACTGTGTGTTTGTTAATTTAAACTATGACCACAGTAGCCTACTGATACAAGGTTATCCTGTTTTTCCACCTGAGAAATTAAGAAACGACTTACAGTTTCAGAGCAGTCCTTAGTCAATTGTGATTGTTTCTTAACACATACTTGTCTTGCTTTGTCATTGTTTCCAGCCCCTCATACAAGACCCTAACAGGGTCTCTACCGCTCGCTCCCCACCCTGCCCCTATTCCCTCCGCCCCAGTGGTCCCACCTTTATTGCACTCAAACCCCTCCCATCTTTCCAATAGCCAACCACAGCGCTAACCCAACACTACCTCCTCTATATTCCCTCTACTTTCACACCTCCTCAACTGACATGTACAAGCATACCTTTCCTTTGCTCACTGCATGCACTCTCCTTGCATATCTTACATCCTACCAAAGCTCCATCATTCCCCCACTTAACCACTACCACTGTACTACTACTCACACCACCACCCATGTCTCACACCCATACTCAGCTCCCCTCCCACCAGCTCAAGAACCATCCCTATGCACCCCCCACATACTCTACCAACTATATTACTCAAACGTAAAGCATCCCTACAACTTAACATAGTAACCCTCCCACCATACCTATTACCCACAGAGCACAATCATAAAGTTTCCATTATAAACAAACACATTAAAAAACTGAGAAAACTAATAATCTCATGCATATCAAAACTAGCCCTAAGTGGAGACATCCATCCCAACCCTGGCCCTACCATCTCCAACCCCAATCCTCATAATCAGACTAGAAACCACAACTTCTCCCATATTACAGCCAATAGAAAGCCAAGTGACTTCCTTCTACTAAGCCTAAATATTAGAAGTATATCCAACAAAGTCCATGAACTCCATGCCACCATTGACTTATACTCCCCAGATATTGTCATCCTGACAGAAACCTGGCTAAAACCTCACATTATCAGTGAGCAAATACTCCCTACAGGTTACGGCATACTAAGCGTAGACCGGCTAAACAAAAAAGGAGGTGGTGTAGCTATAATAGTTAAACAGCATCTAAACATCCAGATCTTAAAATCATCAGCTTCACAAATAGGCAATGAAGAAATAATATATACCAACCTCAAAATTAACCAAAACAAAACCATCAACATAACTGGATGCTACTTCCCACCTGGCCAAACCATCCCTCCACTAGAAAACCTCCTCAGCTGGTCTTCCCACCATCTCCCCCAAGAAACTATCATCTTAGGTGATTTCAATATTGACTGGCAATCCTGTTCTGGCAACAATCCAACCCATCATGTACACCTTCATGGCTTCACCCAAGTAGTCCAGTCACCAACAAGGATAAATAAAAACTCCAGCAAGCACACTACCCTGGATTGGATACTAGTCAGTAAGAACCCCCAGTCATATATAACAGGCTGCTTATCAGATAGCCTCAGTGATCACTCCCCAACATTCCTACTCAAAAAATACCTGTACCAAGCTAAACCTGTCATCTATCGTCAAATACGTAAAAAAATAAACTTTAACCCACTCACATTCATCTCATCCCTCAAAGAATGTAACTAGCATGCTCTAAAGTACCTCAGTCTAGATGATGCAGTTGAATTTTTTAATACTACCTTCCTGAACATCCTTAATTACCATGCCACCATAAGATTTTCCAGAACCAAAGCACAACCCTCCCCATGGCTACAGAAAACCACTAAGTCAGAAATGAAAAACAGGGATAAAGCCTGGGAGCACTGGCGCAAAACCAAAACCCCCGCAGCTAGACAAACATTCCTAAAACTACGCAATAGAGTCAAAAAGCTAATAAAACAGGACAAATTCCAATACTACCAGTCTGCCCTAGACTCCTCACAACACAACCCCAAACAATTCTGGTCCTCCATAAACTCCATCCTCCACCCAGGTAAAGTCAGTACCCCTCCTCCTAACATCCCTCACTCCTCAGAAAATATTGCTACCTCATTCAACACACACCTCACCCAAACCATACTATCACTAGCTAAACAACACAACCTCCCTCCCCTCCAACCCACACCTTCAACTAGTAATCTCCACACTGCCTTCTCTTTTTCTCCTGTACCTACCTCCAACATAAAAAAACTCTTAACTAAACTTAAACCCACCAAATTAGCAGCAGGCAACCTCCCAAGTGAATACCTACAAATCGCAGCTGATGCTCTGGCCTACCCAGTATCCATCTTGATTAACCGATCTCTGTCAGAAAGTTACGTTCCCACATTGTGGAAAGTCTCACATATAATTCCCCTCCACAAAGGCAGACCCTCTGCAGAACTAACCAATTACCACCCCATAGCTATTCTCTCTCTACTCTCCAAAATACTAGAGAGATGCACACACTCTCAGGTCTCAGACTACCTCCTTACTAACAACCTCCTTTCCAGTACTCAGCATGGTTTCTGACCAAACCATAGCACCACCACTGCCTTACTCTCCTTTACTAACACTATGCTTCAGCATAAAAACAATGGCTATCTCTCCTCTGCTACTTTCCTAGACCTATCTAAAGCATTTGACATGGTCCCACACAAACAACTTATCTCTGTCCTCAATAACCTATCCTTCTCACAATCAGTCACCAACTGGTTTCAGAGTTACCTGTCTGACCGCCAACAATCCGTTGTATGGCAGAATGACATATCTCCCCAACTACCTGTCTCCATAGGGGTTCCCCAAGGATCCATCCTTGGACCCCTACTTTTCTCTGTTTACACCAATAATCTAGCCTCTGCCACCAAACATGGCACACTCATCCAATACGCAGATGACTCAACCATTATCTGCTCAGCCCAGTCCCTACCCAAACTGCAAAAGTCACACAGGAAGCCTTTTCCTCTGTTGAAACATGGTTATCCGATGACCAATTAATACTCAACCCAAACAAAGCTAAACTACTCATCTTCCAACCCACCAAACATACTCAAAACAACTCTCACTTTAACATCACAGCAAAAGACAACACCACTATATACCCAACTGAACACACCAAATTGCTAGGAGTGGAAATAGACAATAAACTAAAATTTGACATTCACATATCCATGAACATAAAAAAGTCCACAAAAAACTAGGAGCATTATACAGAAATAAACAATTTCTCACCAAAGCAGCAAAGATTTCAATAGCAAATTCCCACCTTATCTCCACCCTACTTTATGCCTCTCCAGTATATACCAACCTAAGGCAATGTGATCTAAACAAGCTAGAGACCTGCTACAACAAAATCGCCAAATTCGCCACAGGGGCATCCTACCGTAGTCACCACTGTCTCTCACTTGCTGAACTGGGCTGGCTTGAACTCCCTCACCTCCTTCAATGGTATCAACTCTCACTCGGCCACAAACTAGTAAACCATCCACTAAATGTCCCATCCCTCCAGAATCTACTCCAACCCTATTGCACCACCAGACCACTAAGATCCAGCAACAAAAATCACTTGCAGATCACTAAAGTCAATAACTCTGCTGGTGAAGCACTATTCTCTTGCGCCATAGCCAAATTATGGAACTCACTCCTACCCACAATTACCTCCGTACCATCATGTACCAACTTCGAAACTTTATTAAAAGTGCACCTAAAAACATTCTGGCTATGCCCTTGCAACTCCCACTCTAATATCATCTACCCCATCCAACTACTACCTTTCTTTCACCTCCACTAACTACCTTGATGATAGCAAGCTCAGATGCTCATAAGCCTAGTACTTATTATACAGCAGGAACTTCTCATTGTTACATTTGTTAATGCCTGTTATGTACTTCACAGATAAAGATTCTAGGTGTCTACTGATGTACTAAGTTCTTCATCTGTAAATATGTTGTAAGTAATTTCTATGTTAAATTGTTAATCGCTATGTAATCCAATGTAACTACTGTCTGTTTATTTTACTGTGGAGCTTTTCTCCCCGGGCCTCTGCTGAAAATGGACCCACATCCAGTCGGACACTCCCAGTCAACAAATGTAAATAAATAAATAAATAAATAAAATGTAATATGGATGGACATTTACTACAAAAATGTATATGTAATAAATATGTAAATATATATATATATATATATATATATATATATATATATATATATATGTATATATATATATATATATATATATATATATATATATATATATATATATATATATATATGGGTCCTGGTAACTTTCTTGACTGGTGCTTTGGTCTACATCTGTTTAACAGACACAATTTAGTTGACTAAACAGATGGTCAACAGAAGTGTGAAATCAACAGTCCCCAGGTAAGGGAATATACTCTTTTCCCCAGGAATTGTGCACTCTCAGAGTTAGAAGATATAAACAGGGAGAGTATGACACACAGCTCTCCACATAACAACTGCAGTGCAGCTTGCATCCCTGTAAAAAAATATGTTTTCTTTTTTTTTTTAAAGTTTTGCATGCATCAAGATTCATTCTCAGCACAAGCACAGTAGAGTGTTGACATTCATAGTGTCGACCAATTTGTTTTGACATTATGCAAATTGACATAAATGGTATTGGATTGATTTAAGTTATTCCATATATGTGTCTGTGTATATAGATTGGGTCTATGTTAAAGCAGCGATTGCTTAAAAAAGCGAACGCTGATTTATCAAACCTCTTTAAGCAAAAGCTTAAAATCCTGAACACTCGGAACAGCATTTTTTTCTCCAGTGAAAAAAATCTCTGTTCCACAAAAAAAAAAAATTCAAAACAGTAAATAAAGTGGGGGCTTCGCCCCACACCCCCCCTGATGTGGGGGGCTACATCCCCCAACCCCCCCCTACTTAAATATACCAACTCTGAGATTGCACCACAGTGGAGGAAATGGCAAAATCCTGAAAATGGCCCAGATATTTTTTTCCCTTGGAGAAAAAAAATGCTGTTCCGAGTGTTCAGGATTTTCAGCTTTCACTTAAGGAGGGTCACTAAATCAGCATTTGCTTTTTTAAGCATTTGCTGATTTAATATAGACCCTATATATCTATAGCTATATCTATTTATCTATAGCTATATCTGTTTATCACAATACACACAAACACACATACACCAATGCAAAATAAAGTTTTATCAACATGTTATTTAATAGTAAATATGAATAAGATGTTAAGCATTACTGTGCATATTAGTGAACAATGCACGTCTTATTCTTGTTGCCTAGCTACTGTTATTAGATTGCTATATTACAAAAATCATCTTTAGGTAGAAGTACATGGTTTGCAGGCAGCGTTATATAAGTCAGCATGTTTTCATTACAGTGAGAGTTTTATTAGAATATATGAAATATGCATGCATTTTTCTTGTTTTTATATACTTGAATGCACAAAGATTAAAAAAAAATCAAAGTATTAAAAAATCATGCCTAAAAGTAATATATGCAAAAAATCATAAGCAAGGAAAACATGAAGACATCTAAAAATGGATTCAGTGCCCCTGATAAAATCTTAAAAGCATCTCTTAAAACTATGTTAATTTAGAAAGTTTTAAAAGGAGATTTTAAACATATTTGATTAAAAAGAGAAATAGTTAACTGAATGTTCTGAAACAAAGGGCATGCAATTTCATTTTGAGAATTATTTTACCATATTTTTTTTGTTTGCTTTGTTTTTGGAGGGGTTCTTCATAGTATTCATTAGTTACATGTGACATAGTTATAAGCGAGTTATGCAGTTATTTCTATGTACTTTATAATATGCATATTTTGGATATACCAAGGTTGTTTGCATATACATATGTTTGATTTATGTATAAAGGCATTTATATTCCACTTATGAATAGTAAAACAATACTGTTTAATATACATTTATTTACACAAATGAGTGTGTATATCTCCAGTACCACATTTTTATAATTCTTTGCAGTAAAATGTTTGCTTAAAGTGGTGGTTTAATGGTTCCTAGTTCATAGCAGTGAGCTGATGAAAAGATCATTTAAAATGCCTGTGTGCTTTGTATTTGAAAACATATCCGTGCATTTTACTGGAAAAAATATTTTAACCTTGCCTTGCAATTTCTTAACTATACATAAATATATCTGTATAAAACCCGCGGTGGTGGTGCTGTGGTAGCATTGTCGCCTCACAGTAAGACGCTGTCCGGTTTGATTCTCAGCTAAAGCATCTTCTGCGTGGAGACATACGTGAATGGGCGTACCTTCGTTGAAGGTTGTGCATCAGGCCTGGCAAGCCAGTACATAAAAATCAACTGCCAATCATTAGCGGACCAGAGTTCCGCTGTGGCGACCCCTAACCAGGAAAAACCAAACGACACAAAATGTAAATATATCTGTATCAATATATATAAAAATGCAAGGTACATTGATTATGTACACTAATGTTTTCACAAATATGTTTTTGTGTAAGATGCTTTTGTCTGCATCGCATCATGTCTGACATCAGAAGTGTACAAAAATTAGTGTTGGATGTGTCTTACTCATGAGTCAGAGCCTTTCATAGCTCTTTTCAGTTTGCTCATAGCAATGAAGATTCACAGCTATGTGTTGTACATTTTGTCAGTTTACACACTAGATATGCATGCATGCCATGATAGCCATAGGTATATTTTTATAATAAAAAGTTACACTAATGCTTCATGTATCAGTATAAGACTTGTTCAAGGATACTGAGAATTTGCAGACTACAATACATTTTGCAATGAAGTTAGCAGAAATGCATATGGACATTTCCAGATCAGGCAGATCATATATACTCAAATATATCATAAGATTGGTAACCTACATTTATACTAATACACTGCTTCAGTAAGTGTGCACCATATAGTCATTATGGCCATACTTTCTAAAATGTTGCATATGTACACGATTAAAGAACATGGTTACACATACCAGTATATCCTTAATACAGAAAGCTCTTACATCCCAGTAATTCATACTTAAGTCTGAATAAACTTGCTCTGTAATTTTATAGCTGCTAATGATTGACAGGACATTCCATACCTGTTTCTTCTCTTCAGCAAGACTATCAAACTGTTAATCTATGTAGTTCATTAATTATGTGTCGCACCTGGATGTGGGGATTGGAAGATATCCCTATCTGCTGGTGCGTATCAGGTGAAAAATCCTACTGGGTACTCATCATCTAAAAATGATGGCGTTGATAGATGGCCTCTGGCTGAAGAGCATAAACAGCTTACAACTACCCAACACTAGCATCTAGCTGTAAAAACATCTCATCTACCACAAGTTAAATCTAAAAGTGATATGCTACAATTTGTGGAACATACTGATATATTGCCAAGTATGAATATCTCATGCTGAACATAAATACTTCACTTTGACATGTGTGCAAGATCTGATTATCATACCATTGAATGTTACTGTGTTCTTCTAAACTTCATTGCTGTTTGCTTACTCTTGCAGAAGGATTCTGCCCCAGAGTTTCAAATAATGACTTTAAAAGTTTTTTTGCATCACATTTAGTGCAAATGCGGCCAGTGACTTATGCAATATCATCTTACTACACATAAATCTATGTTCATTGCATAGATCAGTGAGTCACTGATATTTTAAAATAAGTATATTCTTATGTATATTACATTTGCAAACTTCTACAAAAAGTACACATTGTTACAATGAAACTGGAATGCATGATATTGTTTGTGGGCATTATAAAATAAGGGACTTGGCTGGAGGCTATTACTCAGGTGTGTCTTACAACATTGATATACTGACATTGATCTGAACCACATTGAACACTGCTTTCTATTGTTAAGTCATTTTGCTGTTGACCACTTTCAAGATGACTGCTCTCACACTATTGACTCTTTTTGACTATTTTTGCTAAACATATATAAATACCTTCACCTTGAAATGGCATTTTTGATCCACGTATATAAATACCTTCATCTCCAAAATGTTTTTAAGTGACTGTTATAGTGATAAGTAAGCAACAGTGCCTGACAGTCTGGGCATTTTGGGAAAATAATTAACCACCCAAGGGTGTTGTGAGGCCTTATGCCAGATGCTAAACTTGTATCTCACAAATAGGTATTACTCTATTCCTAGTCTGGTTTACAGTTGCAAAAAATTGCGTTCTGTAGATAAGTTTTGATCTGGAATAATATCTATCAGTAAACCTAGCATATACCTTCTAGGCACGCGAGACTATTGAACATATCATAATCTTCTCTTTGCTTACTCATAGTGCTAGCTGCTTACACCCTTCTCCCCTGCTCTGGTCACTGGTTTGAGGCAGAGATACATATATACTCTGCTGTGTCTATGGCAGTAGACTTTCCTGCTTAGCCAAAACAATCAAACACTTTCTTGCAGTGCTAGTCTCTGCTGAAATGTCTTCACAGCTTGTAGGCATGGATGTCAAAGAGACATTTTAATGGCTTTAGTTCTTCAATCCATGCCTGCCACCTACCTATGCACAGGAATGATTCATCTATAACATATTCTTGTTAGTGTATACACTGTGCATTATTATTATCATTTATTTAGTTTTATTTTATTTTAATTTATTAGAGGAAGTGTATCTATGGGGTTACTTTTCTTCTGTCTGGAGTGATGATTGTTTTGGAAATTAATTTTTGTTGAAAGGAAGTAAAATCTCTTTATACCGGAAGCAGTCTGTGCTCATGACACATTTAAAGTTTAAGTGCAGTGGACTAATGCATCCAGTTCCAATTCCTCAGAGATACTCTTAGTTTGGTTACTTTGCCTGAGAGTTGCAGAGAATCTGCTGCATCTAAAGCCATCTGCTGCTAAAAGTATGTAAACAAGTATCATTTTGCACTTCTGCTGATGATTTTTACTGTATCTTATAAAAATCCTGTATTAATTGTTACATTTCTCACAGTTTAGTAGAGTATCAAAAGCGAACTGTTTCCATTGCTGCTGTAGTACTTAATTACATTGTGTATGCTAGTTTTATGGGACAGCAGTATTTAGACGGTGTGGTTTCCCTGCAATTGAGCTCTAAAACAGCATTTTTAAATTAAGATGGTTTTCTGACTCCATTCTTGTGACAGAAGTGTGCTGCAACAAACCTATCTGAATTGAGAGCTGTTGGCCGAAAGCTTATTGTGTGTTTTCCTGACTGATCTGTAGGTCTTCTTATAGAACTTGTTTTTCTGATTCTATATAAGCCCAGTGTTTGCATTAGGCTGCCCTCAGTACAGCAGTGGTTAGCAGTGCCGTGTATAGATGCAAATACTTTCAAGTTATAATTTCCCTTAGAATAACTATCTCTTCAACCTTCCCCAGTCCCCCTGCTGCTCTAGTAGCATCTGAGTTGCACACTGAGCAGCATCACCTTGTTGGATAGCTGCAGTTCACACTGAGTGTAGCACCCATTCTTCCTCCATGTGCTATCATCCCAGTCCAGTCAAATCTACACTCTTCTCCCTAGTTAAACCCATAGTAAAAAAATGTAACCATGGATAGGCACTTCCCTGCTATCTCTGTGTCCAGCCTGTTGGATGTGGACACCCTGAGACAAAGTAAAACAAACACAGTATGTAAGAGATGTAGTTACACTATGCAAATTGAAACACGACTCTCATATACTGACAAATCAAATGACAGACAGGTTGCCAGCACACACACATCATTTCCCTCACTAAATAAAGTATTGACACATAAACCCACATATGCTGAGGTACTCACATGTTACTTACCAAATCCTCAGAGGCCTCCCACACGCTGCCCTCAGAAAGCACATGCAAAACAAAACTAAAATTAAGTCAACACCAACCCATACAGATAAAAATACACATCACAGTATCTCCACAAGCACGTTTCTAAGGTGAAACATCACACATTCAAACATCTTGGTCATAGGAGACTCCATTGCAAGATACAGACACCCAACCCACCAGGATGGATAAAAAGAGGGTTACAGTCAGTTGTCTGTCATGGACCAGGATTCACCAGATCAAACAGGTGCTCAGGTCATTCAACCACAAGAACCAGTATGACTTAGTCATAGTCCATGTGGGTGCGAATGACCTAAGATGTACCTGCCTGGACTATATGAAGAGAGACATAACGGACTTCTCTGAATACATGTCACCGATTGGTATGAGCCTCACATTGAGTGGCATTCTACTCTCACCAAGAATGATGCCACAATACAAGTAGAAAATGATTGACTTCAATAATTGGCTTAGCTAATGGTGTCATTCCAAGGGGATCCAGTATTTGTCAGCTTGGAATGACATGAATGACAGACCGTGCTGCTTTGCCAGAGGTGGTCTGCACCTGTTCCCACTAGGCTTTTGAATACTAGCCAAAGCATTATCCACTCTCAAAGTGCCTTTTTAGGCAGTGACAAACCAACAGACCTTCCAACATAACAAATTCTTCTAATGTCAAGATGAAGATACTACTGCTCAGTGCTAGGAGTCTTAACAAGAAACTGCACTCACTGAAAGCTGACTTTGCCCTGGAGAATAATGATTTCTGTGCAGTTACAGAGATGTAGTTCAAGGCTGCAGAAAGTACCCCAGCATTGCAAGGCTACAATGCCTATCACAGATTCACACCACCCTCTGAAAAGGAAAAAAAATGAAAGGTGGAAGTGTTTCAATTTACATAAATAGCAATCACACCTCTAGATTTGTCAAGCAGGACTACTTGCTTGAGCTACTCCATGTTCAGCTGACCATAGGCAAAATCCCCCACCAGATAATCATTAACATCAGGTCCCCAACCATGAACTATGAAAACCACTCCGCATACCTGAAGTTATGAGAATCACTTGCCATTCAGTCCAACATACTAATCATGGGCAGTTTTAACTAGCCTTCCATAAACTGGGAAACAAACATGACCACAAACATGCAGGCTTTTAGATTCCTGGATTTTGTCAATGCAAATACTCTGAAACAGCTAGTCTGCACTACCATTACAGGCTCAAATATCCTGGACACAGTTCTCACAAACATGAGGGAGCATTGTATCCCTCAGCGTAATGTCCTTATTGGTAAGATCAAATCATAAATCGGTCTCCTTGGAAATAGATGTAATGGTAGAACCCCCATCACACCCTAAAACCCAAAATAATTTTTTCAAGGCAAATTACCTTCTATTAAGTGATAGCACAGATAATTTTAAAGCTTTCCTTATCCTCAAAAGCATGGAGGCCTATGCAGAAGTATACACAGATGGCCTTTACTATCATTGAAACAACTGCGTAGAAATGGCAGTACCTGGCCAAACTAAACCCAGGTCTAGCAGCAAAACAAGTCACCTTGTTGGTCCTTTGACATAAATACACTATACACCAAAAGGAAGAAATTCCTGTCAAGAAATAAGTGGGAGGGTGCCCAACAGAGAAAAAAAATCCCTATTTAGTCTCAGCACACAAATCAGGGAGCTAGTCAAGTCTTCAAAAGCTAAATATTAGACTAAAATAACCTCCCAAGCAAAGTATAACCAATAAAGCATGTTTAAGTTTTGTCTGAAATCTTAAGGGAAACACTCAACAATGTACTGAGTTGGCTGTAGATGGCACTACCTATACTCAACCAGAAGAAATAGCAAACCTGCTGGCTGATAAATTCAGCTAAAATTTCACTCCCTCATCACCTCTAGTGACTTCCCATGAAATACGCCCTACCATTCCTTTGCCTTATCATAAAAGAACAGGCTGTCACTGTGCTCTTTAAATCTAGAAACATGGCATCAATGCACCCTAACAGAATCCCAAATAGTTTGAAACATGACCTAGCAGACTGACTCGGATCTCTATTAAATCAGTCACCAGAGAGGCTTTGTCTCAGTACAGTGGAAGACAGCAACAGTCATCTGTCTGTACAAGGGAGGACTATCAATGGACCCAAGAAACTACTGACCCTTAAGTCTGACTAGTCTCATATGCAAAGCTAATCATTCATCTGATTAATAACGACATAGGAAATCTCCAGTCTCTATACTCAATCCAGTTTGGCATCATCAAGGACAGGTCCTGCCTACTCAGTCTGGTGGACTTCTTAGAGAAGGTCACTAAGGCCCTGGATGAGGAAAAAGTGCATACCACTTATGTTGACCTGGCCAAAACATTTGACATAATACCCCTCTCAGGTATTATAGATAAACTCACAAAACTGGGCACAAACCTCTACATTACCAGATGGATAGCCAAATGGATTATGGATAGGACACATGTTGTTAGACTGGGGGAATCCACATACAGCAAGAGGCTAGTCACCAGTGTAGTACCAAAGGTCTCAGTGCTGGGCCCCTCCTGTTTGTGAAACACTTCTCAGATATCAAGGCAAATGTACAGTAGGTGGCCTTTGGCTGACCACGTTTGCTGATGACTGCAAGTTGGTGGCAATCACTGACTCTCCAAATGATGATGATCTCCTTCAAAAAGGACTGACACAGTCTAATGATTCATGTCAGAGTCAGGGCCTCAAATTAAATGGGAAAAAGTACATAATAATGCCATTTTGGAAATCAAATATCCCTGTAAATTACAACATTGACAGCACCTCCCTAAGAGTGGATCCAGTGATGAGAGATCTGAGTACTCCACTCCAGATATCTAACCCTGATCTCTGACATGAACAGATCTTGCTAGAGAGACAGATTTGTGTCCCAGGCATTCCCTCCCCTCTAGAATAGGCTTCTTAATTCACAAGTAATAGAGCCCTTCCCTAATAATCATCAACTGCAGTCTGAACCAATGAATGGGAAATTGAAAATTCACTTCTGGCATGGCTTCCATGTCCCCTTTGGGCAGTGGCAGTCTATAAAAATTGTCAAAACCCCACTTGCTGACCCTTCTTATCTTTCCCCTAGGGAGATAAAATTGGGTAAAACTGGCTAGGCTTGTAAGGGATCTTGAGCCATTAGCCTAGTAATCGCCTATGAACTTATAAACTGTAATTGCAAATTGCTGGTTTCTTAACCATCTTAGTTAAGAGGAATGTGCCCAATAACACATATAATTCTGAAGAAAACACTGGTTTTCAAGAAATATGGAAAGCATTTTCAATGTTTAATAAATACACTGCTTATTTAATAGTTTCAGCACAGATTTTGAACATAAGGCTTTGATTGCCATCCAGGCCACATTCATCTAAACATATCTAGAAATATCCCAGTAGTGACTGAGACTCAAACAGTTCAATTTGAATGCTAGTGAACTTAAAGGAAAAGGAATCTGCCTGGTTGTGAGTCTCAAAAAGCACGAGGCTCTGTGTGACAGGACAACTGATGTATAATGAGATATACCTCAGGAAGAAAGCTGGCAGTACCACTGAGCTTTTCTTACCTTCCAATGCCATGTCTCATTCATCACCTGTGTTTTCCAGTCGGAGATGCTGAAGTACGCATAAAGAAAACAACACTAAAAGTGTAAATAATAATATACATGACAAAGTGAAAACTGTATTCCATTACTGAAAGAAGTGTATCCTTTTTTACAGTTTTATATTGCTGTATAGTATTAGTGTTGGGGACACTATTGACTCTAGTTTTATTGCTGGAACATAAGGATACTTATATGTTCTTGAATGCGTTTTTGTTTATTTTATACATGGGCCTTGAACCCCAGTTTTTGTGTTCTTCATTGTATGTCATCCATATTAGAAGATGCATCAAGTGACTCTCTAGATCTATCTTAAAAGGTGCATTTGGTATCTCATACAGTGCAGCAATTGCTGTAGTATTTTTTCTCAGATGTTTTACACTTCTTTCACACAAAAGCCAAAACAAATTGTGTTCATCTGTGTAAGTCTGTTGTTTGTTTATATTTCATGCACACATACATACACACATGCACACAGCACACACACACATGCTCATATACACACACATACATGCGCATGCTCACACACACACACACACACACACACACACACACACACACACACACACACGCACACGCACACACGCACACACACACACACACACACACACACACACACACACACACACACACACACACACACACACACACACACACACACACACACACAGACACAGACACATCTAGGTCATCCCTCCCACTATCTACTATAGTTTTATTGGTGCTTTTATGATTATTTTCAACTGTAGAATTTTGGATGTCAACATTAGCTCTCAATCCATTCACAAATGTCTATAGAAATTCAGACAACAGCAGCAGTATATATCAGGCTCAGTATTCTGAGGCACTGTAGTGATGGTAGTATTTTTGGGCAGTCAAATTCCATGTGTCAACATATAGCCACTTCTCCATTTCAAGCAAAATCTTTTAACCATAGTATTCTCAAGCAATATAGTTGTGCAAGGATTTATTTTCCTCTGTGACTCTGTATCAAGTGAAGTCCCTATTTCCATTATTAGATTAAATATATAATTTCTTTCAGTAAAGCAGCATTTTCTTGGGTAGCTGTATTATGCTTTTGTTTTAATTCTGGAATTCTTTATATTAATCCACCCCCCCTTTACAGTCTCAAATAATTATATAAATTCACTCAGTAACCATCAAAGTCTGTCTGTCACAGTGCTCTTACAATAGTGCTATTAATATATGTTTTTACTGTATTATTTCATATAGCAATGCAAACTCCCTCTGCATTTCTAGTCACAAATAATGATATAAAGACGCTCATTAACAGAAATGTGTGCATACAGTAGTGCTTTCTAGAAGAGTAATACTGTTAGGATATCTTTTCACTGTAGAATTCTCTATGTCAAAACCATACCCCTTTTCCTCTCACAAACATCCCAGTAGTGACTGAGACTCAAACAGTTCAATTTGAATGCTAGTGAACTTAAAGGAAAATGAATCTGCCTGGTTGTGAGTCTCAAAAAGCACGAGGCTCTGTGTGACAGGACAACTGATGTATAATGAGATATACCTCAGGAAGAAAGCTGGCAGTACCACTGAGCTTTTCTTACCTTCCAATGCCATGTCTCATTCATCACCTGTGTTTTCCAGTCGGAGATGCTGAAGTACGCATAAAGAAAACAACACTAAAAGTGTAAATAATAATATACATGACAAAGTGAAAACTGTATTCCATTACTGAAAGAAGTGTATCCTTTTTTACATTTTTATATTGCTGTATAGTATTAGTGTTGGGGACACTATTGACTCTAGTTTATTGCTGGAACATAAGGATACTTATATGTTCTTGGATGCGTTTTTGTTTATTTTATACATGGGCCTTGAACCCCAGTTTTTGTGTTCTTCATTGTATGTCATCCATATTAGAAGATGCATCAAGTGACTCTCTAGATCTATCTTAAAAGGTGCATTTGGTATCTCATACAGTGCAGCAATTGCTGTAGTATTTTTTCTCAGATGTTTTACACTTCTTTCACAAAAAAGCCAAAACAAATTGTGTTCATCTGTGTAAGTCTGTTGTTTGTTTATATTTCATGCACACATACATACACACATGCACACAGCACACACACACATGCTCATATACACACACATACATGCGCATGCTCACACACACACACACACACACACACACACACACACACACACACACACACACACACACACACACACACACACACACACACACACACCCACACACTTTGCACACACACACACACACACACACACACACGCACACGCGCACACACGCGTGCACACACACACACACACACACACACACACACACACACACACACATCTAGGTCATCCCTCCCACTATCTACTATAGTTTTATTGGTGCTTTTATGATTATTTTCAACTGTAGAATTTTGGATGTCAACATTAACTCTCAATCCATTCACAAATGTATATAGAAATTCAGACAACAGCAGCAGTATATATCAGGCTCAGTATTCTGAGGCACTGTAGTGATGGTAGTATTTTTGGGCAGTCAAATTCCATGTGTCAACATATAGCCACTTCTCCATTTCAAGCAAAATCTTTTAACCATAGTATTCTCAAGCAACATAGTTGTGCAAGGATTTATTTTCCTCTGTGACTCTGTATCAAGTGAAGTCCCTATTTCCATTATTAGATTAAATATATAATTTCTTTCAGTAAAGCAGCATTTTCTTGGGTAGCTGTATTATGTTTTTGTTTTAATTCAGGAATTCTTTATATTAATCCACCCCCCCCTTTACAGTCTCAAATAATTATATAAATTCACTCAGTAACCATCAAAGTCTGTCTGTCACAGTGCTCTTACAATAGTGCTATTAATATATGTTTTTACTGTATTATTTCATATAGCAATGCAAACTCCCTCTGCATTTCTAGTCACAAATAATGATATAAAGACGCTCATTAACAGAAATGTGTGCATACAGTAGTGCTTTCTAGAAGAGTAATACTGTTAGGATATCTTTTCACTGTATAATTCTCTATGTCAAAACCATACCCCTTTTCCTTTCACAAACATTTCTCTCAATAATATCAATATCTGGTCAACAGTGTGTTTTTAGGCAGGGTAATTGTATTAATATGTTTATTTATAATATTTTTATATATTTTTATATATTACAAGGCCCCCTTTCCAGTCCAAAACAACTATATTTGTTCACTGAGTGTTACAAATATCTGACTGTTACAGTGTTCTCAGGCAGTATGTTGATATAAGACTTTTTTAATCCTTATTGCAGTTCCTTACATAGGGCAGCCACGGTGGTACAGTGGTTAGCGGTGCCGCCTCACAGCAAGAGGTTCTCTGGTTTGATTCTCAGCTGGGGTGCCTTCTGTGCGGAGTCTGCATGTCCTCACTGTGGTCGCGTGGGTTTCCTCCTGGTGCTCCAGTTTCCTCCCAAAGACATGCAGTAGGTGGATTGGACACTCTAAATTGGCCCTAAGTGTGAGTGTGTGCCTTCTGTGGAAGGTTGGATGCTGGGCTGGCAACTCAACACTGTAAAATTCCACTGCCAATCATGAGCAGACAGATGATCCACTGTGGTGACCCCTAACCGGGAAAAGCCAAAAGAAGAAGATTGCAGTTCCTCACATCAAAACAAGACCGATGTTCTGCTCATGTCATGATGCAAGTTCACTCATTGACAGCAATATGGGACAGATTGATTAATAGTTACATGACTGCATGCTATCTGATATTTATTTAATTAAACAGCTCTACATGATTTGTAGAGACACCAAACAAAGGGAAATGGCAGAATATCTTAAATTCCATGCTGATTAACCAATCCAATATGTTGCAGCTGTTCAGGAAGCTGTAACACAATTGTGTGCACTCTGTGTAGGCTTTTGCCCTGTACACTAAAACTCTTTGAAATACAGGCAGAATTACACTTAGAAAAAAAAACATGTTACGGGTTGCTGCTGCTACTATTACTCTGTATGTACAACTAGCTTTAAGTCAGGTGCTGCTGCTATGAATCTCAGGCAAGAAGAAGAAAAAGGATGTTTAGGCCCCATTTGACACATCATGGACTGCATGACACATAAATTGTTGAGATATACAGGGTGGACAGGGAAACGCTGGAGAAACTATGTAACCTCTGCTGCTCATATCTCCGGCTTTAGAGAAATTGTGAAGAAGCCATCACAGTGGAAACAAAGGTATGTGTAGCATTACATATACTACTGGTTCATTCTAGAGACCACAAGGGATATAAGGGTGTCACAGGCATCAGCTCCAGAATATCACATTAGTTTTTAAATGCAACACATCTGTATTAACTGGATCATATCTGTTTCCTGTGCACTCTACAGGAGACAGCAAGAATCATGCAGGAATTCTATACAGTAGCACACTTTCCTGACATGTTGGGGGCCACAGGTTGCACACACATACAAATAAAAGCCCCACCTGGGGAATAGGGAAGGAAGTATATCAACAGAAAAGGTTTCCACTCTATGAATTGTCAGGTTGTCTATAATGCCTAGGATATCCTCTACAATATACCAAGCAGTTTCCATGACTCACACATATGGCATACCTGTGAGCTGTACACCAGGTTTGTTAGGGGTGACTTTCCTCAAGGGCATCTAGTCAGAGATGCAAGTTATGCACTTGGGCTCTGGCTCATGGCATCTGTGAGAAACTCACACCATCCTACTGAACAAGGATACAATGGAGTGCATGCTCAAACTAGGAATATCATAGAATGTGTGTTTGTATTGCTTAAATCAAGGTTATGGTGTCTAGATACATCATGAGGTGCACTGCATTATGGCCTAGGCAACTCTTCTGCAAAACCTACAGACTGTGCCATGTTACACAATATAATTCTCAGGAAACAGATTCAACAAGAACAGCAAGGGACAGGATCACAGGCAGGGTCAACAGCAGCATCTACAGATAAGGAGTCTGATGGACAACCACTAGCTACAGATGGAGCTAGCAGATGGAGGGATGCACAGTATGCCCTGGCTCTGGCTAAGAGGCAAAGGGCAGTGCACACGGTCACTACCTAAGTCAAAGTCTTGGATCCCATGCGCATATATATAGTAACAGTGATGTCTATCAAACTCCACAATCTTTGCTTAATCACATAATGGCTGCATTCTGATAGCATCAGAGAGGGACAACCCCCAAGGACACAACTATTACTTGCATTAATGACAAGGTAAGTATGGATCCTGTAAAGAAGAAAAAAACAGTTATATAACTAAGTACTCTCATATGGAATTATGTATATGCCCTGGAGCAGAGTATTTGTCTGAGGTCTAAATGTATGTCAGTAATACTTCCTTTGTCAGATTTTTGAAATATACAGTTACATACTATAACCAATACTGTGCATCAAACAAGTCAATTGACCATCATCTATAAAACATGGAAACAGGACAATTATATACTCATTTGCACAACTATATCAAGAAGCAACACTGAAGTACCTATTGCTTCCACTGTTTTACTTGCAATATTAACTGAAATGCAATGAGGTTCAACAATTATATAAGCAGTCACTCACAAATGAGTTGGAACAAGAAACCAAAAACTTTTCATCTGCAATACATATCAATAAATACAAGCTTCTAAGTAAACATGTATTAGCTACCCACTGTGTGTGCATCAGACTTATATGGAATCCCAAGGCACAAAGACATGTGCAAAGGGCAGAGCACAGTCATAATCAATTACATGGGGATGGGGTGTTGTAGGAAGGTAAGATGGACACCAAAGTAGTGAAAGTGTGTATGAGTAAGAAGCACATGCATCTGTCATAGTATACACTGTTCAGGACCAGTAACAACAGATGTACAGCACTCAACAGCACTGTTTAGATAGCTTGTATATATGTGAGGTTGTACAGGCAAGTGACTTTCTTTTCAGTGTGTTTGTGTGTATGTGCTTGCTTGCATGCATGAACACAGTGAAGCATTGCGCTACTACTATGTCCTGGCATCTTGGACAGATGTGAGCTGTGGATTATAGAGTAGTTAGTTCAGCGTCATTACTCCAAGCCATGAAAACCATCTCTGCCAGGAGTTGCACTGCTACTTACATGGCCCTGGTTAGAAGTTGGGGAGTTACTTGAATGTGAGTGATGCCTGCTGGATGACCTCTCCTCATGACTACATCCAGGACAATGAATTGGCCAATGTCATCTGGGTGTAGACACTGCAGTCACTGAATGAGCAGTGGAAACAGTGTCACTATTGTAGCAGGATCTTGCATGACCACATCCACTAACTTCAGAAGATGTAGCAGTTCTCCAGCAATTTGGATGCCCATCCTCACCCAGCATACATTCCATCATAGACACTGCCCAACAGAGTGTGTCAGTCATCCTGTGAAAGGAGTTACTCACACAGTTCAGAAGGCATTATACTTAGTACTTGCACTATCTCTTTCGAGACCCTGATGGAACATGCCTGTGCCTCCACTATGGTCCTGCACATATGTCTGGTGGCACCTAATAATGCACCAGCATCAGGAAGAGTGTAGATATCAGACCTTCTCCAAGCACCTCTACCAACCCTTCTGAGTGGCACCTTGCCTCACAATGTTTATAGGGAGAGGCATCCAGCTCTGCAACCAGAGTAACCACACTACCCTGCAATACCTGCATCACCCTCAACCTGTCCTACAGTATATCAGAGGTCTCCATGTAATGGGTATTTGTAGGATTACTGAATGTGTCCAAAATATGGGCTGGGGATATGGGAGCCACAATCTTGGTGTCAGACTGACACTCTGCACCACCAGACTATGCCTGTTCATCACCACCATCATCATCAGAGGCTAACATTATTCTGAGTTTCACAGTTCTACTGTCAGGATCACCTATGATAACAAGTAAACATAAACAGAAAAAAAGAGAATAAAATTGATCACATATTTTTCTCATATGAAAGGTATGTTAAACTCTACTAGATGCTAAAGCAACACAAATGTTACTCTCATTTAGACATGAGTCTACCTTACATAGAATAAAAACAATAACAAAAAGTGTACTTACCATATAGAGGTGGTCTGGCAGCCTGTAATCCAGATGTTCCTGTATGTGAAGAAGGGAAAGGAAAGATGGCTGATAAGTATCATATTGTAAATGCAACATGAAAATGAGAACAATCTACTTTATATGTGCAGATTAAGAATGTGCTCATACAAAAATGCAAGGAACATTTGGATCCCACCAAACACCCTTCTCTATTTTTATTACTGTGTCATATGACTCACACCTAATGATGGCTCTATATATATCTGACATGTAAGATGTACACATATAAATATATAACAATGATACTTGCATTTTGAATACCTGGAAGTTCTACTTGCAACACTCTGAGTTGGTTGTCCACATCAACACTGAGATCAAGGATTTTGTGTGAACCCTCTAATGAGCTCTCTGTATCTCTGAGAGTGGACAGAAACTCCTTTGTTTCAGTTAGTGGTGATTCAGTAACAGGACCACATCCTGTAGCCACCTGTTCCCAGGCAACTGTAGCCACCCTATGTCTGGCAGAGATTATCATGTCACTTACCCAGTGTCATATCCAAAATAAACTTCTCCAATGCCCTCTGATAGCACTGATATCATCGACCACTTACTGCTCTATCTTCTCTGGGGCAGATTTGTCACCTCTGCTTCTCCCTAAGAGAAAAACTCCAAGGTGATGTAAGGTCTAAATAATAACCTCATTTCTTATATGGTGTATGGTGGCTTGCTGCAATACAGATTTTGTTTTGGGTGCCTTATTCCTGTATGGAATAAAACAGAAAACAGATGCATAATTAATGATATATATATATATATATATATATATATATATATATATATATATATATATATATATATATATATGTATATATATATATATATATATATATATATATATATATATATATATATACACACACACACACACACACACACACACACACACACACACACACACACACACACAAACACACACACAGGATGACTGTGAACTCAATTATGTATGAATGTATGCATCCATTATCCATGCAAAAGTTTAAAAGGTAATGCCCCTATGACTACACACAAGTTAGGAGAGCCCCCCCAAAAATATTCTAAATAAAAATATCTAAAGCAATATAAAACAATTCTATTATGCAGAGAATGCATATTTGCATAACTGTGTAATACATTGCAATATTAGCAAGAACAATTCACAATGTAGGAATAGAAATGTAAGGCAACTATTATAAGTACAATTTCATTGTTGTGGAGGATAGCCAGCTAGATATCACAAACTTAACACATTTATTTATGCTAACACATGTATATATGTCAGACCTGGCTATAATGTTATACTACACTCATCTGCAATAAGTGTGCACATGACAATAAAATACAGCTTCCAAAATATATGTCAGGTAGCATTCTGTAGCAAACTATTTGTAATACAGACATAACTGATACATTTGGGCTATGCCAAAAGTAAAGAATAAATAAAAAAAAGTAAGATAAATAAATGGTTTGGAGTGAGTATTGCAATTCACGCTTAATATTACAGAAAAATATGTAAAAAATAGATTGACAACAAATCAGTATAGAAAGTAGATAATAATCTAAAAGTTGTATTTATTTTGCAGTATCAAGCTCTCTGGTTCCAGTCAGTCTTCCCACTATGATAAAAGTGCATTAACTACAAGCTTAGCATTATATAGTGCAGAGTGGGCTCTGTGAGCATTGCGGGTATGCAAATGAGATGTTTAATCATGACCAGTCTTGAATATTGCAATCTGCACTAACTGTAGTGAAAGTAAACATGGTATAAGGAGCTACAGTGTTTCATGGTCTCCCCTTTGATGTATACTTATTGAGGGTGTGTCAGGAGAAGAGATTTACCAAAAAGCCTGAAAGTACATTGACTGAGTTAGGACAGCAACATTACTAACATTCAAAGTTTGGCTTTAATGATCACAGTTACTGCCCCTTACTAAGAAATGTTGTTCATATTCAAGGGAGTATATTAAGGATTGATATGCAATAGAAATGAGACAGAATTGCACTTAAGGAAGCTTAGATAAGGGAATGAGAAACCATAAAGAAGGACAAGACTACACCTGTAGCGTTTGTAGTCTTTGTTTAAAATTGCGTGAGTACATGGTTAGCCAAACTGTTGTCAATATCCCAATCATCCAGACATTTACTAGCAAATGAGAAAGGTCAATTTTCATAACGTGATTCTGTTAGCGCTTTCAATGTTACTTAATAGAATTTCACCTTTTCAGTACATTTAAAAACTTTTCTTCTTGCTGACATATGTCTATGTCTGTGGTGAATATGGGAAATAACTTTTCAATGATGGTTCTTAATTTCCTGGTTTGATGGTTCAAATCCATACTGTGGTGGTGGTGCTGCGCTAGCATTGTCACCTCACAGTAAGATACTGTCCAGTTCGATTCTCAGCTAGAGCGTCTTCTGCGTGGAGACATGCGTGAGTGAGCATACCTTCTTTGAAGGTTGTGCATCAGAGCTGGCAACTCGGTACGTCAGAATCTACTGCCAACCATTAGCGGACCGGAGTTCTGCTGTGGCGACCCCTAACCGGGAAAAGCCGAAAGACGTAACAACATGGTTCAAATCCATAAAGCTTCCTCTTGCAAGATAACAAATTGATTCAACACCAAAAATGCACATTTAAAGTACTTGTTTCATTTTTTAAATTTTATTTTTTCCCCTTATCATATGTGTACCATTTAGCATTGTGCTCCATTGACTGGCAGTGGTCAGTAGCAGTGAATGGGAGTTCACTGCCCAAGGTAAAAACTGAAAAAAATTATTTGGACTGCCATCAATAGTACAATTGAGACTGGCATTGTTGTGCTTTCTTCAGAAGTCTGGCCAGTACTAAGTAAAGAAGTTCAAGCTGCCACATGTATAGCTCTATAGCATAAAGTGTAAATCTATTCAGCTTAGAGAAACAGTACAGGTGATGCAGTGTTTGAAAATGGTTCACAGATACTTTTACTAAGGATATCATAATAACTCTTTGCATTAATTTTGGTATATGTTTACAGTGAGGTTGGAAACTCAAGTAAGGTCAGTACTGACTAAAAGTGGCAGACAGATAAGTCATTTGAAATTATGTTAATATTAGTTGCATGTGCTGTGTGCAAAAATGAAAGTATGTTTGCTGTTTCCTGTGACCTTCTCTATTTTCATGCCATTAGCTAAAGTCCTGATGTTATGAGACATGCATGATAGTAATGATGCAGCAATGAGATGTGAGAAGGCTGAATGAATCAGTGCAATGCAGTAATAGCTCTGCTCATTGCTAAATATATAAAATATACACAATATACACTGTGATTCATTTTGTGTTCCTTCAAATTTTTATCTAAAACTGTTAATTCTTCTGCTAGATATTGCCTTCTGCATTTGCATGCCACTTGGCAGTGTGAAATGTAATTTCATGGCTTAAGGAACAAAGTGAAACATTTAGTTTAGGCTGCCTTACGTAGCACAAATCAGCCTGGTAACATTGTGCAATAACCAGCACACTGGATATTACTAAGTGAAGAAAATACAGCTCTCAGGTAACTTTTTCTGTGGTATAAGGTAAAATTGCAGTGAGCTAATAGATAAAGGATAACTGATGCATGGATTGAATCCACTTAAGTGAGTTTTACAGAGAGTGGTCTGAATATATATTTAATCACATTTTGTGATACCTTTGTGTTATAGGTTCATAGGTAGGTACTAGGCTATTGGCCTTAGGGCCTATATAAGCCTAGCCAAAAATGTACCCTGGCTTTCGCCACCCAAGAAAATTATTTTCCTGTGCCCCTGTTGGGCAGAGCCACAGAAGTAATCCCTGGGGTGAATTTCCTATTTCCCATCCAGTCATCAAGTTTTTCTTATAGAGTGCTAATGAGGAGCTCTGTTTGACATAGATAGTTAGCCTGTTCCAGAGTATGGGAAGTCTCTGGGACAGTAATCTATCCCTCCAGCGTGTTCTGTTTATTGTGGTGACAAGGTTTAGGTCCCTAGAGCATGTAGCTTGGAGGGATTGGGATTTCTTTAAGTGGAGCATGTCCAACAGCTCTGGGTTTGACATAGCTTTGTATGTTAGGCAGAGATCGCCTCTGAGTAGGCGATATGCGACGGAGTAAAGTTGGAGTTTTTTGAGACGGTCTGCATAGGGCATCTGTTTGAGGCCAGTAATCCTCTTTGTGAGGTATTTCTGTGGCCATTCCAGTTGTTGCAGATGTCTTGTGAGGTACATACCAAAAGGGACGTTGTACTCTATAATGAGTCTAATGAGTGATGAGTAGAGGGGAACAATGACCTCTTTTTTTTTGGATGAGAAACCTTTTGTGATGAGGTGAGCCACATAGAAGGATTCCCTGACCATTGTGGCGATGTGATTATCAAAGGAGAAACTACTGTCTAGCTGTGTCCCAAGGTCTCTTATCACATTTTCATCATTAAGTAGACTACCAGCTATGTGGTAGTTCATGGGTACAGAGTTTTTACCAAACGGGATGACAATACACTTTTTGGCATTGAGTTTCAGGACATGGCTTTGACACCAGGCATCTGTCTCATAGAGGCCCTTTTGTAATATGTCCACATCGTTAGAAGTTTAGATTATGGCTCCTAGTTTGCAGTTATCTGCAAACTTTGTTAGCCAAAGACCTTCTGTGTTAGCGTGTACTTCAAAGAAGTAGATACCAAACAGGAGAGGACTCAGGACTGAACCCTGTGGTACTCCACTTGCACTGGTCTGGAGCTGGATTTGGAGTCTGCTACTTTCACAGTGTGGGTTCTGTCCATGAGCCAGTTGGCAACCCATCTTGTGACATAGGGATTTATACCTAGTTTAGTGAGCATATCTATAATTCCAGAGTGGGGGATGGTGTCGAAAGCCTTGGCGAGATCTAGATAAGCTGTGTGAACCACCTTACCCACATCTATAGCTTTGGTGACTGCTTCAAAGAAGTCAGTCAGAATTAGGAGACATGATCTGCCTTTTACAAATCCGAACTGGGTAGGGTCCAGAGTTTGAAGATTACTAATGTCTTTGTTTATGAGTTCCATGATGATACATTCCATGCCCTTGCAGACCAGGCTCATCAGGCTAATGGGGTGGTAGTTCCTGGGGTCCGTTGTGGCTCCCCCATTTGTGGAGTGGGATAACCATCGCAGTGTGCCATTCAATGGGCACAAAGCCTGAGGTGAGGCTATGATTGAACATGGCACTTAGGTAGGGTGCCAGTTCATTTTGTAGTTCATGTAGAATGCAGCCTGGGATATTGTCAGGTCCTATGGATGCTGTGCTCTTGGCTTTGGAGAGTGTGTTTTTTACTTGTGCAGCCGCGATTACAGGAACTTTGCATTCTTCCAGTATAGAGATGGGCCCTCTAGGGGGTGAGAGGGGGGTAAAGTTAGCACTGAACCTATCTGCCAGGATGTTGGCAATATAAGTTGGTTCTGTATATTTAGTACCATTGTGCTGTAACTCAGAGCAGATCTGAGTGTTGCCATTGAGATTCTTGACATAGCTATAGAATGCTTTGTGGTTGTCTTTAGAGTAAGTGGCAATTTTGTTTTCATAACTAGCTTTGGAAGATTTTATGAGGGATCTCAGCTTCTTACTGAGGTTGACCAGGGAGTTCCTCCAGTCATGGGACTTTACTCTTTTTTGCAACAGTTTCTTTCTTCTGTTGTAGAGTTTGTTTATGGCAGAGTACCACCAGATTGGCTTCCTTTTTTTGGAGGATAGCATCTTGGTTCTATTAGGGATAGCATGATCCATGCACTAGTGTAAGTGCTTATAAAGTGCATTTTGTAGGATTCAGCAGTGGTACCTCTATTGTCCATCTGCATGGGTGTCATGAAGTTTGCCACTTGTGTCTTAAGAAGTGTGAAGTTGGCTTTGGAGAAGTTTTTTTTACGGTGGTTTCCCTAAATGGAGGTGGGGGTGGGATGTAGATGTCTAGGGTGATTAGCTTGTGGTCGGATCTGACCAATGAGGAATTGTCCTCTGGTGTGGAACACCGGTTGCCCATGTTGGTAATGACCAGGTCTAGGATATTGCTGCCCCTGGTGGGGGTGTGAATAAGTTGATCCAAGGTGTTGGAATTTATGAATTCCAGAAAACATTGAGCAAAAGAGTTGGTACATGAGTAGTTATCCCAGTTAATTGTGGGGTAGTTGAAATCGCTCATTATTAGGGTGTTAGGTTGTACCCCAATACTTTCCAGTGTATCAAGAAATGAGGAGTGGGAATCCTGGGGCATGGTGGGGGGTCTGTAGCAAGCTACAATTTGGATTGCGGTCTTTCCCAAAGTTAGTTGCATTTGGATAATCTTGGGTGCATTATGCTGTGCAACTAGCTTGGAGGTGTGGATATCCTTAATGAATATGGACACTCCTCCACCTTTAGTGCTCTGTACCGGGTTAGGTGGCCGAAAGGTGTGGTATGAATTATAGCCTGGTAATGCAGGGGTGCTCTCTGGAGCTTTGAACCAGGTCTCTGTCACTCACAGATGTCGATGTTCTCCATTTTAAGGAGTGCCTCGAGTGAGTGGATTTTGAGGGTTAGACTTCTAACATTGAGTAGCATTACCCTCAGGTTTTGCTTGCTTGTACCTGTTACGGTGGTGAATTTGTCATTTGAACCTTGACTAAAAAAGGCACTATAGTGGTGGCAAGAGCCTTAGCCAGTATCTGGAATCCCAAGGGCGACAGGTACAGGCCATCTCTGGCAAAGCATCATGGTTTGTTGATCATGTCATCCCAGGCAGACAAGTACTGGATCCCCTTAGAAAGACACCAGAAGCTTAGCCAATTGTTGAAGTCAATCATTTTGTCCTTGTACTGTGGCATCATTCTGGGTGATGGCAGGATGCTACTCATGGCCAGGGTCATACCTGCCTAGGCTACAAGATCGGAGAGCTCCTCCATGTCTCTTTTCATGTAGTCCAGGGAGGTATGTCTCAGGTCATTCACACCAGCATGGATAATGACAGTGTCATATTTGTACTTGTTGTGGAGTGACCTGAGTGCATGCATTATGTGGTGGATTCCGGCACCTGACAGGCAGCTGACAGAAACTTTCTCCTTGTTTAGTCTGGTGAGTGGAAAATCAGTGTGCCTGACTATAGAGTCACCTATGACTAGAGTGTTGGATACGTTGTTATGCCTTATCGGCTGTAGTTGAGTGGCGCACTGAGTTTGTGGGCTATGTGTCATTTGGGTAGTGTTGGGGGGTGGAGTTTGCTTGCATTTCTGCTTTGGAGGTCCCTGATGCTTGGGCAGGTTTTTATTGAGAGCCTCCGTGAAATGAAATGTTATTTAATAATAAAAATATTGTTAGTATTGTTAACAACATGTAAGCTATTTTTATCAACTTTCACATTATTTATCACTAACTATAAGTCTGATAATGTGTTCCACAAAGTACATTTTTGATGTTACAGTAAGATGTGAAAAGGATGAATGGGTCACTTGAATGCCTTCTTGCACTAGTCATCACTAAATACACCCATTAATTGCATTTAATTTACTGTCAGCTTTTTTCTCTCTCATATATTTTTAATGCCTTTTCCATTTGCTGTCCACTCAGCAAATTCACCTTTTCAGTACATCTAAACACTTTTTCTTCTTGCTGACATACGTCTATGTCTGTGGTGAATATGGGAAATAACTTTTCAATGATTGTTCTTAAAATCCTGGTTTGATGGTTCAAATCCATAAAGCTTTCTGTTGCAAGATAACAAATTGATTAAACACCAGAAATGCACATTTAAAGTACTTGTTTCATTTTTTAAATTTTATTTTCTTTCCCTTATCATATGTGTACCATTTAGCATTGTGTTCCATTGACTGGCAGTGGTCAGTAGCAGTGAATGGGAGTTCACTGCCCAAGGTAAAAACTGACAAATTTTATTTGGACTGCCATCAATAGTGCAATTGAGACTGGCATCATTGTGCTTTCTTCAGAAGTCTGACCAGTACTAAGTAAAGAAGTTCAAGCTGCCACATGTATAGCTCTATGGCATAAAGTGTAGATCTGTTCAGCTTAGAGAAACAGTACAGGTGATGCAGTGATTGAAAATGGTTCACAGATACTTTTACTAAGGATATCATAATAACTCTTTGCATGCATTTTGGTATATGTTTACAATGAGGTTGGAAACTCAAGTAAGGTCAGTACTGACTAAAAGTGGCAGACAGATAAGTCATTTGAAATTATGTTAATATTAGTTGCATGTGCTGTGTGAAAAATGAAAGTTGTTTTGCTGTTTCCTGTGACCTCCTCTATTTCCATACCATTAGCTAAAGTCCTGATGTTATGAGACATGCATGATAGTAATGATGCAGCAATGAGATGTGAGAAGGCTGAATGAATCAGTGTAATGCAGTAATAGCTCTGTTCATTGCTAAATATACAAAATATACACAATACACCGTGATTCATTTTGTGTTCCTTCAAATTTTTATCTAAAAATTGTTAATTCTTCTGATAGATATTGCCTTCTGCATTTGCATGCCACTTGGCAGTGTGAAATGTAATTTCATGGCTTAAGGAACAAAGTCAAACATTTAGTTTAGACTGCCTTACATAGCACAGCACTGGATATTACTAAGTGAAGAAAATACAGCTCTCAGGTAACTTTTTCTGTAGTATAAGGTAAAATTGCAGTGAGCTAATAGATAAAGGATAACTGATGCATGGATTGAATCCACTTAAGTGACAGTTTTACAGAGAGTGGTCTGAATATATATTTAATCACATTTTGTGATACCTTTGTGTTATTTAATAATAAAATATTGTTAGTATTGTTAACAACATGTAAGCTATTTTTATCAACTTTCACATTATGTGTTCCACAAAGTACATTTCTGATGTTACAGTAAGATGTGAAAAGGTTGAACGGGTCACTTGAATGCCTTCTTGCACTAGTCATCACTAAATACACCCATTAATTGCATTTAATTTACTGTCAGCTTTTTTCTCTCTCATATATTTTTAATGCCTTTTCCATTTGCTGTCCACTCAGCAGCATACAATCATGGTTCACTACCTAAGGAAAACAGAAAAAAAATTAGTTCAGTCTGTCTTATGTAGCACGAAACGAATATGCCTGGTGTCGATGTGTGGCCCTCAATAACATGGATAGTAATTATTACAGAGAATGCATCTAACAGATGTTCACATCTGTGGCACAAAGTGTAAGTGAAGTGAATTGAGTGAAATAAGGCTCATGAGGTATTGTTCAAATCCTATTTAGAGATCACATTGCAATTATTCAGAATATGTCATTTTTACATTTTAATGTGCATTTGATCTCTTCTTGGCAGTGCACCAAGATGGTTCACTACCTAAGGAAAAAAGTGAAAGCATTATTTTATAATGCCTTATGTACCACAAAAATGCTTGGCTACATTGCACTTTCCTTAGCAGTCTGGACAGTACTGAGTGGAGAAATTCCACCCGCCATATAATTAGTGAGTTTAGATAAAGAACACAGTTGATTAAGGATTCAAATACAGCTAAAAGAAGCTTTTACAAAAGGTGTAAGAATCCCATTTCTCACAACACTTTTGTTAGGACTGTAAAACTAAAGAGAAAAAATAATGTTAAACATGTTTCTTGCAAGTAATGTATCAGTAATGTTTGCATAATTAAAGTTTCATATTTATCATATATCATTAATGCTTCACATATAACCTCAAGCAAATATGTGTTCAATTTCTTAAACATGACAATGATAATTGATATAAAATTCACTTATGTATGAGGAGAACAGCACTTTTGTTATAATCATCACTTATCACATATCCCACGTATGTACTTAGGAAAGTTATGTCTTGTGAAGTATGTATGTAACACACACCATCCATCTGAACTATATTTACAAACAGAAATAATGATTTTTACTTAGGAATGCATTCCTAGGACTAATTAAAATTGCACAACCAGGCCTCTCTGAAGTGTATCTCCAGTCATTCTGAAATTAGTATATCACTAATTACCATACTTCAAAGGTGTTTCTCCTGTGGCAATGTCAATTAATAAGCTTGTTTCTCCTGTGGCAATGTCAATTAATAAGCTAAGGTTCAATTTTTGCAGGCTTTATTCCATGGGTTTGATTCCCAGCTGGTACAATTATATTTAACATTGCATAAGCTGCAATGTGATGATATGTCATCATTCATACCCCTTCTTCCAAACTTCAATGATTGAATGTCATACCATTGAGCATTCCATTGTTGAACATTGTAACCTCTGTCAGTAGGTTGAGCATCACACATGACAAAGCTCAATGTCATGCTTCACACCTTTACTGCTATGTAATGCAAGTAGTACCAATGTGTCTGTGAAGGAATCCATCTGCTTTCAATTGTGAAAATGCAACTGGCAAGGGTGTACATTACTGCACATAATCACTTACATGTGAGATCTGAATTGAGTGCTGTTTCAGATATATTTTGTAGCTTACTTTAGTAGATATGAGAGGCGAGGGAGAGAATGGTGCTAAATGTAGATCACAAAGGTGGATGTTGTGGTCTCCATGATATTTGTGTGACTCCTTATGAAGCACTTGAGCTGTAGGCTGCTGCAGGGGGATTATACTGTGTCTTAGTATAAGGATGAGGCTTGAAATAACTTAGCCAAGGCTGTCTCCAGGTGTAACTGGCATTCCATGCACTGGGAATAATGTCATCACTATTATAGTAACCATATAAAATGCAAGTAGGACTTCCTAAGCTGATGGGAGGCTGAATGTAGGACTACTAACACCTGTCTCTTGTGTAACTATACTGACCCATATCCTATCTATGATAAGGCGTTAATGATCTAGCCAGGCAATGCAGTTAGTCATTATGCTTTCATATATATTTGTTTTCGTTTTGTACTGCATAGCTGCAGAGGAAATAGCTACAAACCATGAAATGCACCAGGAGAGATTAACTCACCTAACAGAGACATGGGGTAAGTATGACTCAGGTCAAAATTCAAGCCAGAATTATTTTTTCATTTAGTATCATCTTGAGCAAGAATACCTCAAACCTGATCTTAAATATGCATGTCTTCCCCTATAATTGTTGCTGCTTGCATTAGGCAATGAAAATGGTTAAATGTGTATGGGTTGAATACCCATAAGAACTAATTACTTTTTATTACTGGATAAGTATTTTGAAAATATTAACAGCAATAATCTGCAAGGAACAATGTAAATATAGTAATTGCAGTAACTACATTTGAATGCATATATCCTATCCATCATAGGGAAATAAAGGCTGCTCTTTATTATATCATAGCAATGAGATTTGTTTATTTTATGACACATTAATACCTTCCCATCATATATATGGATGTGGCAAAGGCATGCAATACTAAATTATCATAATTTGTTTTTGCATTGCCAAGTAAAATTTATTGAAAAAATAAATGAATATGACATGCCATCTATCTAATTATCTCTTTCTTTGTCTCCCCCACACTATCTCTCTGGCTATTTTGTCAGGGTTATAATTTTTTAACATTCTGCTGTTTGCATGTCTTGCTGCTGAAAAATAAATGACCAGCAGCACTGACCACTGTTGTTCAGCCCTCCATACCTCCAAAGATGGTAGCACAGACACCAAGTACATTTTGGTCACAATCTGTTAACATCTACTTCCACAGCCCCTGCCGTACCTGCTTGACCTGCATCAGGTAGCTCTGCTCCAGCTGCTGGTGCAGTGGTACCTACTGGGAGCAGTGGAGTAGAAGTGAAGGTAGTGATTTTGTCACCCAGCAAGAGCTTACAGGGCTGGTGGAGAAAACAATGGAGAGGAGCCACTGTGCACACATGAGCAGGGTTGAAAAGGTCCTGCATCGGATTGCAAAGATGATGGCATGTATGGCACTGAGCCAGGGAGTTACTAGAGGAGGCAGTGATGACAGTTCCAAAAGTGAGGACTAGATTCTCCCTGCTCTGAAGCTGGATGTGGGTGCACCTCCAATGTCCTCTACTTATCCCCAGTCATGACGTCCACCAATCTTTTTGTCTCCATCATTATCCTTGACTGTCTTGTATGTCCTATAAATCTGTACATAATAGATACCTGACCTTCTCATTCCTAAGCACCTCCCACATTATTCCTTGCTGCCCCCCCAAAAAATGGCACCTGTTTCACAAGAAATAATTATGCCTCATACATAGCCCTCGACTTTGCCTATGTATCATCTTGACACACTTGATTTCATCTAATTAGCCACACAACATTATTGTGTTGTTGTCACCCATCACTGGAGTAGTGACTCTCCAAAGTCATGAAATTGTATGCACAATTATACACTTATGTAGTGAAGAAGTGGATAGGTATTGTACTCTCCCACCACCCTTCTGCAAATTCCTGTGTTCTTTCTTTTGTGTTCTACCCTGTGTTGCCAACCCCATTTTCACCACTGTCCTATCTACTCTTTTTTTACACATTTAATCTGGTCAAAAAATAGATTCCCACACAATATACTTAGCCAGAAATTGCCCATGGAAAAGGCTTTACTTCATGTCCTTGGCGTTTATGCAGAGGTTGGAATAGCCAACAATGCTGAGTGATGGTTAACGCTGTTTCATTTCTTATTGCAAAAGCTGATGATTTCAGTTTAATCTGCAGTGGTCCAGTTACTTTTGTGCAAATGTGCTTAAATCCACTGCCCTATGGGAATAAAGAGGAAAGGTAGACTAAAGGCTGTACTGTGAAACAGTTAATGTAACAGTTCTTATGCTGCTTGTTGTAACAAAGTAGGTGTTCCTATGAGGCATGTCGACATAATTACCCTGTTTGTAGACTGATGTTGTTACATAGTGTCATGGGTTCAATTACAGCTGTATGTCAATTTATTAATTCATGAAATTTCATATTCCTATTATATATTTAACTGCAAATGTCTGTATTTCTCTACATGCACATTTCAGTAACATGCCATTTGAATACTGCAGCAAGACATCATTTGCCAAAAAAATTGTAGCCCCAACAGGGAGACTTATTAAGCCGATCTTATCCTGCTTATGTCTTAATGCGTTTTGTCCTCTCCTACCCCTTAATTCTCCCTATGGTGAGCACTTTACTGTGCAGTACATGACAGCCGATTAATGATTTAATACGTATGAGTAACACACCATAAAGATGCTCCTACATGTCCCACAAAACATAATGTTGCTGTTCCTCTCTGCATCTGTCTCTGATTCTGTCTGTTCATCCCTTCTTCTTTAATAAGTTGTTACTTGTCTTCAACTGTGTTATTTAAATGCTGTGAAACAGTAATTCATTTATGGAGTGATGAGATAATGCTCACATGTATAGACAGTTTTTTGACTAATTTCAAGAGGTCTAATGCAGCCATTAGCTAAGTGCTACTGACTGTTTTTGGTACACTATTTTATGTCTACATATTGTTGTGAGCCACCATTATCCTAATTCTGTCATAAGCTGCTTTGCCCATACCTCCATCTCACCCTGTTGATTCATCTTCTCCATCTTGTTGCATTATCCTTCCACTTCTGCATTTGCTCAATGTCTGGTGCAGGGCAACAAATGCAACTAAGGCTAAATGGAAGTACACAACCTATGGCAATTTCTTGTGATTTTATTGTCTTCATCCACATTACTCTGTTGAACTTCATGCTGCTGTGTTTAGCTATGATTATTTGGTTTAATGTACTTTTCAACAAATTACAGTGGTAAATAGGGTAATGAAGATGAATACATACATTCACGTTTGTTGAAATCTGCTGTCAAATGCTAACTATTAGAAGTAAGACTTTTTACATGGTATGCTTAGATAATACTTTGGTTAACCTATTCTCTCATAATCCATCACTGTTATTCTGCATTGCAGTGTCCTATGTATGGTTTGTATGTTTGTCTTGTCAATCCATATTGTGCAAGTATGAGACAGTACAAGTGTGCAATCATCCTGGCATGAAGTAAAGATTGATTGATAATCCACTGGTATATAGCTGTGAATTTCTTTGGCATCTCAAACTGTGAAATATCATTGTCTCTCACAGTAATGCAAAGTACATGAAGAACATTAACTAAATGTTAGTAGAGAAATATGTAATCACACAGGCAGTCATAGTGATGCTACATTTTCCTGTGTACACTTATGTATTTGTTGTACAACTTGTGATGCACGCTCCCATCTGTTCCAAATAGTGGATTTTTCAAGACATCTAAATGTGCTTTTTGACATCCTTAAAGTGACTCTGCTCCTATGGTACTTGAGAATAATACTGTCCTATATAGGTTGTGTAACTAGATAGGAAGGAGATTTGATGCTCAACGGGGGAAACTTTGTGTGTGTAACACTGGGTGCTATATCCACTTAACCTGAGGAGAATGCATTTAAATTTGCACACAGCTCCCTTATCCCACTTTTTATAGGAACATCCTCTCTGAAACACAGTGATAAGACCATACTGAGAAAAATACACTCCCTCCCTTTTAGAATCAGATTTGTCCTGTGGCTCTTGCAACTAATATAGTCTTCTCTAGAAGGTAGGGAGAGACATTTAACATTGCATACAGCTCCCTTATCCTACTTTTTACAGAAATATCTTCTCTGAAATACACTGATGAGGTAAAAGGACATTCTCTCCCCTTAATAATCTGACTTCTTCTGTGCTGCTTGCAATTATTACTGTGTTTTATAGAGTGTGAAACTAGATATGTAGGAGGTTCAATGCTCAGAATGGGAAATGTGTACATGTGTGTGTGTGTGTACGTGTGTGTGTGAGTGTGTGTGTGTGTGTGTGTGTGTGTGTGTGTGTGTGTGTGTGTGTGTGTGTGTGTGTGTGTGTGTGTGTGTGTGTGTGTGTATGTGCTGCTGTAAATGAATTCAGGATTGGGTTACATGCATTTGCAATGGCAACTTTTGCAACACAGATGTCTGTAAAAGTCATTTTACCAGACACATCTCCTTGGCAATACACTGCTGATGTCACCTCTTCACAGATACTGTATGCCCTACATGTACTCAGTTTTCTCCTGTGGCACTGGCTTAACTAGTTAAGTAGGTGATTAGGGTCCATCCCTGCTTAAATAATGTGATTGTGATTACTGTCATATGTCATTCATATTTCATTGAGTATCCGACAGACACCTTTATTTAAACTTCCACTTTTGAGATGGATTTACAGTGGCACAGAGTTACAGTAGCAAATCTTATCATCCCCAGGGAAAATAACATTTGGCCACATAATGCTGACATAATGCTGCCATAACTGCAGTATCTCAAAAGCTGCAGTGCAAATTCTGCTGTGTTGCATGACTTTGATGCTGTGCTGTGTACATTGTATAACTACATATGAAGGATGTCCAAAGCCAGCTGTAAGTGTGTCTTTCCCTCTCATACTGTGTAGACTACTCTTCAAATACATATATGATCTGTAACTATATAGTGTTATCGTTTCCTATAGCCACATAAGCATCCAGCTAATTAACAGTGTTGAAATCATCCATTCAACTGTACACTGTCCCATTTGCACTGGAACATGTCATGTGGAGCTTGCAATTCAGGTAATAATCTGTAACTTAGGTAGTTCAGATCTAGCCATTGCTGCTCAGACTTTGTTGTGCCAGTCTTATTGTGAATGTACATGTCACTAATACTGATGTCAAACACATCTGCTGTTTACTCTTATAGCTGTTGATTCCTCTTACAAAAAGCTATGATCATTTCTCATATAGCAATGCTTTTATTCAGAGTAATGATATAAGTGATTACCTTTTCCTTACATAACATATGTAAGCATTATCCTCTGGCATAAGGGAATGACACAACATTCTGTATGTTGTTGCTTTAGTATGGCAATTACAGGCACATATATCCATTGCAAGAATAACGTGATGTAAGGCCTTAAAATACTGACATATCTCACAATTGTTGTGACACTTCTACTGTGACATATTCATTCTCTCCAACATCATGTATTTTCTGCAGTTAAATGCTCAAGTGTTCAACATCCATATTCAGTGCTTCTTAGCATTGTGTGGCCTTATACTGTAATGCAGAAATGACATCCACCACAGTTATAATGCATAGATTTACAGAAGGAGAGGCCTCCACCATCCCTTTTGCAACAAAGAGATTGTTTACAAGACATACATATGATGTAATAATTTAGCATAGGTGGACTGTTACACTTGTGCCAAGACTTACAGTGGGGCTTGTGGTTCATCTGCATGTCATTAACTGGTACAGTCACATAGCTTGCTGTTCATTTCCTGAATGGGCAACATTATATGAATATAATGATGTTACATAAACACCACTGTATCTAATTATTCTTTTCCATTTTTTTCTCAAATTTTTTTATTATTTATTTTTTCATAATTTGAAATCAAAAATTATATACAATACAATACGTTGTTGATGTTACAATTTGCATAACACTAGCAAGTTATTAAGCTAGGTGTTCACATACTGCGATAAAAAGAAAAAAAAAAACAATTTCAAATTAGCTGAAGTTGACAACAAAGGATTTCTATGAAGTTATGATTCTGTTATGATTTGGGCATGAGGCATGGATATAGCAAAGCAATTGACCTAGACATTCCCCCAGATTCTCAAAAGCCTCCACGGAGTGCAAGATGAGTGCAGTAGCTCACGCAGGCAATATGTCTGCCGTGCAATCCAGGAACAGCTGGCAGGGGTGTGCACGAGAGCTCCAGCACTAATCTTGCACGGACTAAGCCCTGGTATGAAAATCACCTCAGTTGCTGGAGAAATCCATGCAAATGAGGTGATATTGCAATTCAGGAAACTTGCAATAGTCCGTGCAAGACAAGTGCAATCTGCAGAAATGCACTTGGTTTGTAACCGAGTACATTTCTGCAAATTCCAAAATGGAGTTATAACAGCTCCAAATAAAGGCTGTATATTATTGAGGAAGCATGTCAATGGCCAAGTAGAAGGCCATTAGCATTGCAAACTGTTTAAAAAATAAATAAAACAACTTTTTTTCACCATTCATGGCTGTTTAAGCATAGGGCAGCAGCGTGCAAATGGGAATGGGGGGAAAATAAGAAAATAAACTGAAAATGAGCATTCTAACAAAATTCAGTATTCTGCCATGCAAGTCAATGGCAGGCAAAAGACAACTTGGCCAGTGAGTAGTGGCTGCTAAGGGGGAAGGCTCAGTGTGGGACATGTAACTATGCATTAGCAGGCAATTCTATGCAAATGAGGGAAAGGTTAGTGAATCCCAGATTTTCCCAGGGTGTGAGGCAGGTCTCAAGAGTGTAAGAATATAAATAGCTGGGTGCAAGACTAGGATATAGGTGACATCATGGGGGTGTGTATCAGGCATACTATAAGCGGATTGGAGACCTGTGCCTCAGGATTGCTCGTTGGTTAGCACAGCTAGGCTAGGGTTGTGTCTAACCCTGCCAAGCACACTTTACGAAGTGTAAGCAGGTGTGCGCACTGCACACCAGGTTTTACAGGAAGAAAAAGGAAGTTAAACCAGGAAAAAGAAGCTCTGTGCACATATGAGCACTCCATTTGCATGGCATGCACACAAACTTAAACAGGTAGGCAAGGAGAAGGGGAAAACAGCAGTAGGAAGGTAATCAAGGAGAACTAGCATAGCTGGAAGGTGAAATGTATCAGAATCAGCCAATTACACAGGCAGCAGCCCAGCCCAGCACACCACTATAAACAAAGCAAACACCTTTCCCCCTTGTTTTTCACAAAAAATCTGCACCACTGGTCTATACAGATGGGGAAATTTTACAGAATGAAAGCAAGAGCAAAAATGTTAGGGGTTGCTTTTGCTATCATAAACCAGCCTGTGCAAGAGGCTAAGGGTGGTGAGGATGTGAATGCTGCTGAGCAACTCACAATTAGGAGACGGAAAAGAGTGTACAGACCCAGGATAACCTACCAAGGGCTGGAGATAGTGGAGCACTATAGGGTGGACAGGGACCTCCTACAGCAAATTGTTAAGCTGTGCCGGCCACGCCTCACACACAGAACTAACGGAGGGGAACCCATCCCAGTGGATACCAAGGTAAGTATAGGCCTAAGAATACTAGCTACAGGTACCTTCCAAAGGCCAACTGGGGATATGATGGGTATTCCACAGGCATCAGCATCCAGGGTACTCCACAAGTTCCTGGATGCCATGTCTGCACATGTCAGTGAGCATGCATAATTCCCCATCACCCATGAGGCGTTGGCCAGCAATATGCGTCTCTTCCACCAAATAGCAGAATATCCTGAGGTAGTGGAAGCAACAGACTGCATGCACATATGCATTAAAGCACCACCGGGTGAGCAGGGTAGGGTCTACATCAACCACAAGGGCTTCCCCTCCATCAACTGCAAGGTCGTTTGCGATGCCCAGGGCATAATAACGAATGTGTGTGCTGGCTGCCGTGGAAGCTACCACAATTCCCACATCTGGCATCTGATGAATCTGTACCAGACATTTGCCAATGGGGACATCCCACACAGTCACCTAGTGGGGGATGCTAGATATGCCCTGGAGCCATGGCTGATGACACCCATCAGAAATGCACACACACCCGAACAAGAACTCCATAATGACGCACACGCACAAACACGAATCATTATAGAGCATGTGTTTGGGATGCTCAAGTCATGGTTCCAGTGCCTGGACACATCCGGTGGAGCCTTGCAGTACTCACCAACTACACGTACCCAAATTGTCCTTGTATGTGCCATGCTAAATAATATGATCCTGTGGAAACAGCTGCAGCAGGAACAGTATGGGGCAGGGCCACACAGCCCCCCACCAGTGCCAAGGCCTGCACAGGTGCAGAGTGACTCAGAGGAGGAACAACCTGAGCTTGCCCCAGTAGGCAGAAGGAGGCATGTCCAGTATGCCCTGGCCTTGGCAAAGTGGCAACACATAGCACATGCACTGACACAGTAGGGACCCAGGGGATGACGCCTCTCACCAACTCGCACATACAGTAAAAGGGATGCCAAACATGACACTACCTGTGCTCAGCCATGTATAGGGAGTGTACTATGTGCATCTGACATAGGCAGCCCTGCATCACCACCCTCAGTACTGGGACACCCACAAGGTAAGTGACTCACACATGCCAGTCAGGACGGCATATACCCAACAGCAGTTACAGCCAGCAGAATAGGTGTAGACAAACACAAACAAATGCTGTATGATGGCCTCTGAATGAACCCCATGGGTAACCCCTACCCCAGCCCTACACAGACAGACTACAGCAGGCCAGCCAGTTGGATGTAAGTTGTGAAGACTAGGAAGTCAGAAACTAATATGTAGGTAATGAAAGCTATGATCTGTAGTACACTGGTATGCCTCTAGCCAGCACAATAGGTAAGACTACAGATTGAAATGGTGTACCTGACATAGCAGTACAGTCCTAGTAACTGTGTAAAAGTGTAAGGTGTGCCCCACTATCCTATGTACACTTAGAGTAACAGTCAGGTGCGTCCCCCCACCACTGTGTAGAAATTTAGAAACAGTTTGGTGCCCCCCCCCCGCTATGCAGAAATGTAGCAACAGTCAATGCCAAATGATTGATGTATACCCTGCAGACACAGCATGCTACCTGTTGGTGTACAACACAAAGGTCGGTACTGCAGTACAAACCACCTGGACTTGATCCACATGTGCAATATAAATGGCCATACTGGGCATGCTCACACACTTAGAGGAATAAAGGCAACGTCAGTCAACAACATGCTGAAAGCCCATACTGGGCATGCTAACACACAAACACAAGAAGGCCATGTCAGCAAACAACAATGGACCAGACATATCTGGCAGTTGCAGTTCTCAGTGCAGACACATGTCAGTATGCACCACTTCTGCCTTGCACACACAATGGATAGGAATACAGACATATATGTAAGGACAACACACTATAATAAGCCAAAGGTAGACAGACATAGATGTGTTGAAGAGGGTGACCCTGTCAAGGAGCCATCTGGGTCTGTTCCACCCAGCACAAAGCCAAAGGGCCCCAAACACATGAGGTGCAGGTGTCACTCACTGAAGATACTTGCCACTAGCATCTGTCAGCATGACAGTGTGTTGCACGTGGCAGCTGCTCAACATGACTGTACAAGGAAGTTGTCACCTAGTAGCTGTATATACGTACCTGTGGCATATGGCCCCATGTGTGCCCGCATGTGGCATGTCAACCCCTACATGAATGGGTTACGGCCCATGCACACACCGCCCTCCCCATAGCAGTATCATGACAAGCCTGCTGAAGTCATCCCAATGCGAAATACACCTTTGGGAGAGCTGTAGCTCAGTAATCCCTATGGCACGTCCTTTAACTGTGTAATGCTGTACTGATAAACTAGTTAGGTAGTAGTTCTAACCCCAGACTTATTAACTGTGTGAGTGTGTGTATGTGTGAGTGCCTTGGTCTCTGCCCGTGTAGAGAGAAATGCTTTCTAGGCTACTCACACTCAGTACAGTTCATATACACAACATTGGCAAGGCTGTTGATGTCACTCACCTAGAAATACACCTCTGGGGAAATCATAGCCCAGTAATCTCCATAGCACATGTTGTAATTACATACTACTGTAGTGTGATGAAGTAGGTGTTGTAACCCCAGACCTGGCAACTGTGTGTGTGTGTCTGACTGAGTAGAGAGCAATGCTTTTAGGCCACTCACACCCCGTACAATGCATATACTCAACTTTGGCAGAGCTGCTGATGTCACTCACCTGAAAATACAACTCTGGGAAAATAATAGCCCAGTTTTCCCTGTAGTGTATCCTATAACTGTGTACTGCTATAGTGTGATAAAGCAGTTAAGTAGTTTTTCTAATCTCAAACTTGGCAACTGTGTGTGTGTGTGTGTGTGTGTGTGTGTGTGTGTGTGTGTGTGTGTGTGTGTGTGTGTGTGTGTGTGTGTGTGTGTGTGTGTGTGTGTGTGTGTGTGTGTGTGTGTGTGTGTGTGTGTGTGTGTGTGTGTGTGTGTGAATCTGTGTGTCTCTGTCTGTGAGTGAGTAACAAACAATGCTTTTTAGGTTACTCACACTCCTTAGAATTCATATGCTCATCTTTGGGAAGGCTGCTGATGTCGCTCACCTAGAAATACACCTGTGGGAAAGTCATAGTCCAGTAATCTCTGTAGGGCGTCCTGTAACTGTGTACTGCTGTAGTGTGATTTAGAACTGTGGTAGGGTTCCATCTCCACCCATGGCAGTTCTGGATGTTTTGTGTGTGTTGCAATGTCTATGTATGGAGCAATGCATCATAGGCTACTCACTCGCAGTACATTTCAAATGCCCTACATTGCCAATCCTGCTGATGTCATTCATTTTGAAGTAAAACTTTGGGGAGAAAGTTCTTTAGTAATCCCTGTGGTGCGGCCTATGCTCTATGCTGTAGTGTGATGTAGACCTTGGTTAGGGGTTCTTTACCCACACATGTCAGTTATGGATGTTTTGTGTGTGTCTCACTGTCTGTGTAGGGAGCAATGCATTTTAGGTTAGTCACTTGCAGTACAGTTGAAATGTCCTACTTTGGTAAACCTGCTGATGTCATTCACTGTGAAATATACCTTTGGGGAAATAGTACTCCAGTAATGTCCATGGTGCATACTATAACTGTGTAGTGTTGTAGTGTAATAAAATAGTTAGTTGGGTCTCTACTCCCAGACATGACAGGTGTGTGCATGTGTGTGTGTTTGTAACTCATATGCTGTGTAGAGGTGAGTGTGGGCAATGTGGAGGGGGTTTTGCTAATTTTTTTTATGGTTGCCCTACTATATATTACAATGTCAACCATACAGGGATAGCAGAAGTAAATTAACTGGGAGGCTAGGGTGCAAAGCCATACCCATACATGTGACATCAAGGCCAGCCAATCCAAGTTAGCAACCCCACTATTACCCAGAGCACACACTCAACCCATGTATCATATGAACACACGTGCCTAGGCAGCAGCCAATATGTGGGTAGTACACTGCATATTGGCCACTGATAGTAGATATGCAGTGATAGCAGTGGGCTACAGAGGGCATGTCACCCTGCCCATCTGCCCAATATGCGCGTACATGCAGACAGTGCATCTCTACCATGTTCCCCAATGGACACCTGCACCACCTGTGGTGCCTTCATATGTGACTCACAATGGACATACCATGCCTGACAACATATCCTGTATGGACAGATGACACTGACATGAGGGAATGTTGTTGGCATGCCATCAGTGTAGGTGAAGGGTAAACCTGCTGCCCATTACCAGTTCCTGCCACAAGTGGGCAGACTGGCACATCTGATGATAATCTGTGTTCACAACATGGGCCAGACACCCCAGGTACAGTTCCACATGTGTGCACATCCCAAACACCATCCATGTCATGGACTTAGGAAACACATACATGGCATGTGGTGTACATCATTGGCCACACACAATAGTCACCCAGGTGACTAAATGGGGGATGCAATGCACAGCTGTTTGGGCAAATGCAGTAACTACAGCCTGAGCCACAATGCAGACCATTGTCATGTGGCCTGATGCCAAGGTATACCCATCGCCTACCATTGTACAGCCTGCTAGCACAGTTGACCACCACATACCCGTGTAGACATGCACCCATGCATGTCAGAACTGGCACCCTGTGTGTTCATGTGTGTGTGTTGTATGGTGCATATGTCCACATCAACACTCACTACAACTCCCCAGGGCATACTGAAGCATGCTGTCTGATGTCTGACATCTCCTCATACTCTTTGCCCATACAGCCTCCGTATGACCCATGTGGTGCATGTGATACCTGCACATTGATGTGTTGTGGCAATCCCACTAGTGATGAGTTGCACTCCTGGCCCTGCCAAGTGTGTCAATGTGTGTGCATCCCTGTGTGAGTGTGCCTGTGTTAACGCTGGTACCTGTTCATGCAGACAGGCATGTGTATGACACCTACCATATATCTACTGTATCCCTGCTGCAGATGTCACTCACCCTCACATATATGTTCTGTGTGATCTACATCAGGTAACCCATGTGGTGCATCGAATAACTGCATCAAACTGTGATAGCACTACATAGCTGTCAGGGTTTGATACCCTGTGCTGTTAGGTGTGTGACACAAACATGCTTCAGTTTTACACTCCCACCCCTCCCTGACATGTATTTGCCTTTGTCTGCCTCCCCCACTCCCTCTCTAGTAGATGTGGAGACCCACACCTGCCTTGCTTAGGCAGCAGCATGTGTATTTTATGTGATGCTCATGATCAGCTGATGGACTCTGCACGAATTGCAGCCCTCCCCTAGTTGATTGCATGTGGAACAGCTGTGGTAACAATCCCATAGCCAATTTGCATGGAAACACACTCCAATACCTAGGAACATCATGGTGGTGTTGGGCCTCTTCAGTCCCTGTGAGCAGGAACTAGATCTGTTTGGCAAACAGCATCTCAGATGGATTGGGGTTTACCTCTAACAATATACACTGTGGAAAGAAAGCAACAAACAGGAGGGGGATGTGCCTGACCTGACTACAGACTGTAAGTGCTGTAATACTGTATTTGGAGTAATGTTGGTTTAACAGTGTTTGTCTGGATATGCTTGTCATACATGTAGTAATACCTGCCATGTCAGCTCCATGTATATAAGAAATCCCCATCTGCAGGGTCATCTGCAGACTGGGCAATGTTGTGCCTATGGTTTCATGTGTTAGCCACAATGCATCTCTCTGTGGAATGAAGATGGTAGTGTGAGGATTGCAGTCTGTAGATGTTGAAGGCCGTGGCAGTTACTGACTTCATATCCCTCATAGGGCATATGTTGCAACAAACACTGTTACAATGGAAAATATACAAGGTTATCACAGCAACATGTCTATACTGGCCCTGTGTATGTGCTGTCAGCCACACCACTGTCAACGTTTATACATATGGCGTGCATGAAGTAGTGCATATGTGCTGTACGCCATAAATAGTGTCACCATATCTGACAACAAAACAGTGATATATCAGATTGCTGCACATGTCATGTACAGTAGGGGTTATATTTCATGACATAAGCTAGACATTCTGTGGATGTTTGTACAGTACTGAGGTTTGTGTAGTGATGGTGAATGTCAGCAGTGTGTGTATTGTTAATATGTACTTTAGCCTGTGTACAGACTGTGGTAGATGTCATTGTCCTAGCTCCCCTTCTATCAGATGTTACATGCTGCCCCACTGTATGGTACCATTTTGCTGTACATGTTTGTAGGGCCATACGCACACATGTCCCATACCACAGACAGCCATCAGACCAAACTGTGCAGCAGCCCAGTATATGTAGGGATATTTTGTGAGTGGCACATATGAGGATGGTGTAGAACAGATAGTCCATATGCTGTAATATTATGCTAGCTTACCATATGTGGCTGTGTTCACATTGGTTGTGGTTATGCACTGTCATACAGGTGTACAGGTGTATCTTACCCTGTGCTGTGACATGGCTGTTGAGCCTGCTATATATGCAGGTACATGTGCATTCCCCCATACGAGATGTAGGCCAGTGTTGAGCCAGTTTGCCTGTAGCCTGCACAGTGCATTGTTACATGCCTAGCAGCTTTGTGTACTTAATCAGTGGGATGTCATGTGCAGATACTTGCCAGATGTACTGCTGCCAGGCCTCCCTTAAACGTCATGTATGTCAGACAGAGCAGTGGGATGCTTTACAGATCTATGTCAATATCTAGTGGGTAGTAGGTGTCCATGGCACCCCTGTACCAGCAGTCATTATGTATCATACCAGAAAGGATTGTGTGAATCCAACACCTATGGTGCCAA